>NC_052537.1:888228-948610 GCF_016699485.2 Gallus gallus
ACTTGAAAGACTTTGCAACTGTAAGTCCTGGAAGTGTACTGCCAGCAACTGATTTGGCCGTCCAGGATCCTGGCACCACAGCATGCCTCCTTGCCAAATGCAGCAATAAAGTGTTTTGGGGAAAAGCCAACTCACAGGTATTTTTTGCACATCCATAACGCAGCACCACAGGCCAACAACAGTGCAGACGCAGCACAGCTGAGAACAGTACCATCGCTGCGATGCTGCGCTTTCGCACAGATTTGTGAGCAGCAGCCTTTGTGCTTTTCCACAGCATTCATCCCTGGAAGAAATGAGACAGTGTCCCACGTTACCTTCACCTGCACTACAGACAATCTCTCGGTGTGCTTTGATGGACCCAGAGATTTTCATCAGTGGGTACCTCTGTCTCTGGTGTCTAAGCACCAGACGACAAAAAGGATTGCTTCATTCTCGTTGGGTAGGGGTGAGGCTGCCCAGCACTGCCCACGTATTCCTCTGGGGCTGAGGGCTGGGGCTCTGCCCTGGGGTCTGGGCTTTGGTCTGCGGGAGCACTGCAGAGCAGAAGCCCTCACACTTTCCCCCAGCGCACGCGTCCTGAGCTCTCCCACAGGACACCCCTCAGGCTGAAGGTCAGCCTCGAGCCAGCACAGGGCACAGCCGGAGCCAGCCCAGGGGGAAAATACTCCTGCACGCTCCTACCACACAGGACCTGCCCCGCTCATCCAAGGGCAAAGCTCACAACTCTCTGGGAACTGGGAGCAGTGGGAGGTGAGCAGCGTCACAGAGGCTGCATGCATCTTCTCCGGCACCCTGCTGGAACAACTCACCAAACCCCACTGAGGTCAGCCATTTTCAGAGAGCCACCCCTGGCTTCTTTTACATGTGCTCTGTGCTCATACGCTCAGGTTTGGCTGCTGAGCTGGGGTGCAAGAGCAGGCAGGAAGAGCCGCAGGCACACACTGACTCTGGTTAGTGACTCTGGATGACCACAGACAGAAATTACCTGGCATGCCAGTCGTTGCGCTGTCTGCGTTCCTCTGTCCCAGACTGGCAGCGTGGGATGGCTGCCTTCCTGCAGCGCGTCCTGTGCAGTTTGTTGGTCAGTCCCTTTAGAAAGAAAAGGACAGTAGGATTGGATGTGATGTGTTCTCACCAGGAACTGAGCTACTCCTATCCTGAGCTCAGGCAAAGTCTGCTGGTCCCAGTCCCCCAAAGCCACTGCGACCCCCTCCGCTGCCCAAGGGCATTTTGGCCCTCCCAGGAATTGGGGTGCCAAACCTCTCACGCCTCCCGAGGGAATCAGCTCCTATGCAGGGCCCTCACGCACTGTGCTGTGAGCATCACCAACCATCGTGTTCCACCCATCACAGCCAGGCATCTGCAGGCTGAAATTCAAGCTCCAGCAGAAACATCTCCAGAATCAGCATCTCCACCTCGTTTCCAGGATTAGCAAAGACAGCCAGCCCTGCTTGGGATGCTCCTCCTGCCTTGAACTTGCTCAGCAGCAGAGAGGCTTTGTATGAACAGAAGCACAGCACTCGCCACTTGCAGCCACCAGGGTGCCAATGCCTGCACAAAGCAGCTCTGACATTACGGTCATGCTGGGGGAGCAGCTGTCTCTGGGTCTTGGCTGGATGCAGAAGTGGCAGCAGACCATCTCTGGTGCTTGACAGTCCTGCAAGGTGTTACATGGAACACCACACAGCACGGCTCTGAGAGATCCCTTCCTGCTGTGCAGGCTACAGCTTATCCACACATGCATATCAACCTCAGCTTCCCAAGTCTCAGTGAACACACTGAAGTATACTCACCACGCGCTGCATTCTCCATTTCCTTCAGCAGGTCATTTAGAGATGGATGAGCCCTGGGAGTATTCTACTCTTTTGGATTCATCCTTTCCTTCTTCTGGACCTAGACAGAATGTATGAAGTTAAATATCATGTGCAGGAAGTTTTGAAGACCAGTGGTGAGTCAGTGGAGTCAGTAAAGACAAACTACTCCTGCTGGGATTCCAGCAGGGCTCCAGTGCAGGAGGAAACCAAGGATCAGGCCAGGCCTTCCCTGGGGGCACTTCTGCAACCAAAGACCCATGAAAAGTTTCAGTCATACTCTACAGCATCACTGAATAGTGGAGCATACGGGAGATCGTGCCATGAAATGGCACTGAAATGGCAATGAAAGCTCTCTAAGGAATTACAAAGTCATGACATACCCATGTGATCTGCTGGAGATTCAGTCCCAGAACCTAGAGGGGAACCTGGATCACCTCCTCCAGCACATCTGCAAAGAAATGCAGGACAGAGCAACTCCCATTAAACATCCTTCCAGTCAGAATGACACAAGATGCAGTTAAAGCTGGGGGATTCCTTCACGACACTGTTCTCTCCCTTCCACACAGGAGCA
This sequence comes from Gallus gallus, assembly GCF_016699485.2. Taxonomy (NCBI): domain Eukaryota; kingdom Metazoa; phylum Chordata; class Aves; order Galliformes; family Phasianidae; genus Gallus; species Gallus gallus. The sequence goes on from NC_052537.1 coordinate 890,614, forward strand.
CCTTGGAAACAGTTCCTGGGTGCCTGCCGGGGCACCACCATCATACAGAACTAACCCCGTGTGGAACTGCCCAGAGCTGGAGCTCACCCCAGCTCTAAACTCAACTGCATTAAACCTAGGCTTTGGTGAGCCACTGCCTGGAGGCACAGCTGTAATCAAGGACAGAGGAGAAACATTCCTATTGCATGTGCCCATCTCTCTCTTCCTTAGTGACCTGCGGTGATGGAAGGGGCTCACTCAGGTAATGCTGTGGGGGGGGAAAGTTCCAAAGTTGCAGAGAGGCCAGGTGACCTGCTGGCTGGTATTCCACAGCTTTCAAATACTTTCTCCAGGCCATGGAAACAATTCTCAGAGAGCTCACGGAAGAACACTCGGCCCCTAGAATTTTCTTACTGGGAGACCTCGGAGATACAGAGACAAAGCCAACGCAACGCTGACAGCACGGAGCACCCAAGAAACAATGACCATCCATGCTTCTCGGGAGAAGAACCTGCTGGCTGGTGAAAAGCGGAACCCTTGCTGACTATCCCAGGCAAATATATGAACAAAGGAAGACTGGTGACTTACCTCCAGCATCCCCCTCAGGCTCATAGACAGGATTCCATTCTGCTGATTCACCAGCAGGGCCTGTAGACACAAGCGTGATCAGATACAGGTGAGGAGAGCTTCCACTACATGTGTAACAAAATACTTATGACTTATCTGTGCAAGCCCTTCAAGGCGTAAGCACATTAGGAAGACCTTGACAGGATCTTCAGTAAAATTTTCACCCATGTAAATTATGAGAGCATGAACGTTTCTGCCTTAAAGGAGACAGACACTCACAACTTACCTCTGGGTTGTCCCACGGGCACACGCACAGAATCCGGATCCAAAGGATCACCTGGAAAGGGAGCTCTGAGCTCATCATCTAGAATCAAGAACAGATGAGAGAAGTTCCCCACTGCACGGAGTGATCTCTTTCTCTCTCAGTAACTGCATGTGGGTCGTGGAACGGGATGGGAGAAGGACTCAGGTCATGATTTTGAAAGTTGCAGGGTGTCCAGGATGACCTGTAGGCTGGCACCTGGCAGCGTACACAATACTCTCTCCAGGCCATGTGCCACATCCCTCACAGACCGCATGGAAGAAGATACAGCCTCTCGGGGCTTTCTTACTGGGAGGCCTCTGACGTACAGGAAGGTCACACTGAAGCACCGGAGGAAAGCATGTCTGTCTCTTCCTCTGGGCTGTGGGCTGTGGCTCTGTTGGAAACTGGGATTCATCTATGCGGAATACCATGAGCCTGAGCACAAATGCTCGCTCTTTTTCCAGCACGCATCTTCTGAGCTCTCCCCAGGATATCTCCCAGGATGTGCTCCAGCCAGCAAGCAGCGAGCCATGGCCCGGCATGGCTGGAGCCAGCCCTGAGGAGCAGCTCTGCCACGGGCTCTTACCCGGCTCCTGTGTGCTGCCCATCACCCTCTGCCCAACACCACCCCCATGGAAGGCAGGCCCCAGGGAAGTGTGGCACAGGGCCGTGGGGACACAGCCTGACTTCTTGCCCTCAGTGCTGCTCAGTTTGGGTCCCATCTCTGCCCACCCACCTGCTCCTGGTGCTCGCCATGGAGCAGCACAGGTCTCCTGGAAACACATGGCCACAGTAGGAGGAAGAGGACAAGGCGGGCAGGGGCCATGGCCCCCACACTTGCACCATGCTTCCACCACCACCGCTGCAGCCACAGTGAGTGTTTCACAGAGCGAAGCCTGCAGCACAGGACAGCGTCGCAGCTTGTGAGCTCACAGCACAGCATAGCACAGCCATAGGATGGGGCATTGTGACCTCACAACTCTGTGATTCTGGGTGGCAGCTCCCCACGGCCTGAAGCTCTTGTGATACACTGCACCAGGGCTGCGTGAGGCCCGGTGCTTACGTCATAGAAATGCAGAATCATAGAATGGCTTGGGTTGGAAGGGACGGTAAAGAACTTATAACCCAAGCCCACTACCGTGGGCAGGAATGCCACACACTGGGTCATACTGCCCAGAGCCCATCCACCCTGGCCTTGAAGACCTCCAGGGACAGAGCATCCACAGCTTCTCTTGGCAAACTTCTACAGTGCTTCAGCAACTCTAAGAGATAATTATTTCCATCTACGTGCATCCGTAACACCTCAGGCCATTGAGGAAGAGATGCAATATGGAAATGGGGTCTGGGTCAAGGATGCTATTGCACGTTATCCACGCATGTGAAACGTGCTGCAATTAAGCAAGCCAGCGGATAAAACCTCTCTAGTATGGAGAAATACAAACACGGGGAAGCTGACCTTCCCACAAACCTGCCAAGTCAAATGTCATGTGCTTACACTTTTGTTGATACATCTGCAGCTTCATCTCTTTTCATTCAGTTTTCGAGTACCTTGCCTACGGACATCTCCTTTCCTGCACCAAGTGTCTCTCCCATATGTAGTGTGCTTCCAAGCCTGAATTTAGTAACACAAATTGAAGACTTGCTCAAAGTCCCAATGAACTCACCCACTGCTGGCAACTGGATGCTTGGTGGTGAGAGGACCATCACCTATAGGCTTCCACCCTGGTCTCCAGAAACTGTTGCAGGAGTTGCACTCCTTCCACCTTGCTCTGAAGGAATCATGCTGCTGCCCCCTCCAACATTCTCCCGTTCAAGCCTGACTTCTCCTTTTGGTACATCAGTCTGACTGTCCTTCAGCCTCATTTGTTTGCAGTTCTTGTGATTTGCAGCTCAAGGTGAGTGTCCCCTAGGAGGAACCTTGTTACTTTCAATTCCATAGTTGGTATGAGTTGCCATAACCCCTTCTTACATAGTTCCAACTCAAGCTGTTGAGTGTAACCAATCTAATTTAACCAATCTAATTTTCTCTCCCTCTTTCATTCGTCCATTCATCCAGTTCTAGGTGGTGCTTCTTGGGTGGCATCTTCCCAGAACGGGCAGTGCTTCTCCAGCTGCTGCTATGCAGACATTATCCCATCATTCTTCATGTCTCTTTTGACTTCTCCAGTTGAATCCTGTTCTTCACTGTTAACAGTGAGCTTTTGCAATGAGGGGAAGCTACATTCCTATACAGCCTAAAGTCACATTCACTTTAGTTACTAGAGCTAAGTCTCTTTCTGTCCCAGGTGCAGAATCTGGCAGTTGCTCTTGTTAAATTTCCTAAGTTTGGTGACTGCCCTCTGATTTGACAAGATATCTCTGTAAGGCCTCTACTCTTGAGGCTGCGTGAGCCTCACAGGTTGTGATCATTACTGCTGCACGTGCCGTTCCCAGCAGCCTGAGGGAAGCCCTGATGATGGGTCATCTGCAGAAGGAAAATCCTGGAGATAGTTGCCAGCTCACGTCAACTCCCAGAAGAGCGAGCACCCTCTCAGTGAATAACTTTCTTCTAATATCCAACCTGATATTCCCCTGACACAGCTTTATGCAGTTTCCTCAGGTTCTATTGCTGGTCGCTAGATGAAAGCGATCCCTGCTTTCCTCCCTGTTTACTTTTGTGAGGAAGCTGTAGACCACAATGACATTAGCTCTGTGGTCATAGCATCTATCCTATGCTCTGTGCTGAACAAATCAAATGACCTTATACGTATTAGGCAGTGCTATGCCTGATGCCCAACAGGATACAATTGGCCTTTCTGATTACCAGGGCTTACTGTTGACTCACATTCAACTTATCACCAACCAGATCCCTCAGATCCCTTTCCACAGAGCTCTTCTCCGTCCACGTGTCCCCCAGTCTGTGCATATATCCGTGGTTCTCCTGCCTTAGGTGCAGTCACTTGCTCTTGCCGTATTTCATACAGTTGGTGATTGCTCAGCCCTCTACTTCTCGGACTCTTGACTTCAGCCTGTTTGCACAGACAGTGTCCCATATCTCGCTTTATGCTATCATGTAAGAGGACATACCTGAGGAGGGCACAAAGGAGATGACTGCGTGGGAGCACAAAGGTGGGCTGCAGCAGCCTTGAGCAAAAAGTTCCATTCCACGCCCATGTTGGTTGTGAGCAGTTGTTGTTGTTGTGAGCTGTGTTACAGCTTGTTTGCTCCCATGGAACCCCTCCGTCTCTTCGGCATCCTTTCGACTAAGAATTCTGCATCACTGCTAAGGCAGCCAGGGCTTTAGTAAGAAGGACTTGCATAAAGATGATTATTTTTGCCCCCAGTAAATGGCATGAGCCTAAAACCCAGGAAGGGCTGTGGCTATCCTTAAATATGAATGATGCAGCATTCATACGCAGCATGAATACGCAGCAGCCCGGCGTAAGCGAGCACCTTTCAAGGGTGTTGTGAAGGTGACTGAGGCCTTAGCGGGCTGAAACTGTGCTCCTTCAGATGAGCCCCTGGCAGTCACAGCAGCAGTCGCCTGCTCTTGATCCTCGCTGCTCCTGTTGCATCACTTCCCACCATTCCACCCGGACTGGGGAAAACAGCTCTGCTGGGACATCACCAGTAGAGCTGAAGGCACAGGCTGTGACAGAAGACACACCGTCTTCCCACCATCGTGCACTGCCTGCCTTTGGTAGGCCGCTCCCATTCCTTGCTGAGAAGACATCCCCTGGTGTGGATGCAGCTCAGTCCAAATTACACTCTTTCCTCCCAGTACAGCCTAGCTACGTTAAGGACACTGTTTCAAGACTAGTTGATGCAGTTTAAGCTCCAGGCCTGAAGTGTGTTGGCAGCCCCACAGGGAGACATCCGGTGGGAAAGCTACTTAGGCCAGTGTGGAATTATCTGTGGGATTTCCTCAGGCCTCCTTCCCAGAGCCGCATGCCAGAGACTGCTACACCATTGCTTCCAGCGGCCTTAAACACATTGGCAGAAGTAAATCTCATCTGATGGATTTCACGGATGTTTACCTCAATCAGAGCCCGTATCATTATGAAGAAGAGATGAGTGGCCTACATTTCTTCTTCTTAATTAACATCTGTTTCCATGCAACTTTATCTTACTTAGCTGCTCTGTAGCCTGGCTGTACTCCAGCTTCAGGGAAAGGAAACAGAGCTGTGACTGCTCAGCTCAGGCGGACTTCTAAATGACACATTGATTTGTTCAGGGAAGGAGCACAGAAAGTGATGGGTGATGTCGGAGCAGGGGAAAATGAGCTACCTGGTGCTGGGCAGCAACACGAGTGGGGAGGTGGAGGTGGTAGCTGGTGAGGAAAAGTGCTAGCTGCAGGAACAAAGGTGGGAGGGCACTCAAGACCCTGACATCTGAAACACAGCTTATAAATGCCTTTTCAGTGAGAGCTTCATTTGCAGCTTTGTCTTGATGTCATGATACCTTCTCTAGTCAATAGTGTATATCCGTAGTGCAAAATCATATGTTTCAAGAAACATAATTCTTTTTTGACCTGGTGGTAAATTACATTACTTGCCATAAGCCGTATCAATTTAGGATCTGCACAGTATTGCATCAAACATGCATGACCCTTAAGATTTCAATCAGTTCAATTATTTCAATCTGTTTCTACTCCACATAGGCACAAGAGCAAATGAGCATAGAAGGAAAAGATGTAAGTCTTAACAGCTGAAACATAGCTGTAACCTCTGGAGTCTTTCTTTCTGCACCTTGTTTGCTCTCCTGCAGAACTCTGAACTGAGCCAGCTCACCAAGCAGATGAAAGTGGGGCTGAGAGTTGACCTTTTCTCGAGGGAGGTGAATAAAAGGGATCGGTTACGCCTCGTTGCGTAGAAGTATGCTGCAATGGTTATGCCTCGATGCCATTTCTAGAAGTATCCAGAAGAGGTCAGCGTTCGCTGGCTTCTAGGTTACCCCCCTGAGACTTTTCCATAGTATGTTTTGTTTAGAAAAGCCGAGCTGTCTGGAAGGATTGATCGGGAAGGGTGCGGCAGTATTCATGAGCTTCTTCCTGGGGATTTGAATGCATTTTGTTTGCAGTAGAGGGAACGGAGACAATATGCACAGAAACAACTCCACTGAGCACACCATCAGGGCTGAAATATTTTTCAACCAACAACTCAGGATTTTAGGAGCCGAATGTTGGTTTTAGGCTTGACAGTATTATTCTGGCTGAGATTTGTTTTTGCTCCGTAGTGCAAATCTATGGCCACACTGGAGTTGCTCCAGCAGAACAAGTGCTAGACCACATCTCTGCTGACAATCAGTCATTCCTTTTGTAACGTAAGCCTTTCACACATACTTCTCTCTTATTGCTATGAGTGTCATCAGCGTCTGCAGCTGAGGATCGTCTTCTGCTGTGCTTTTTGCCTCCCAGTATGGTCATTGAGTGTTTTGTGTGCCCATGAGAAGAAACATCAGGGCCCCAACAGTCACATGTAGGTCTGACTGTGGAGCATTATACCTCAGCACTCTCAGGTTGAAATATTACGAAAAAAATTATTCTCCTAGATGAGTTTGGAGGTCTTTTTGAACGTTGGTGATTCTATGTGATTCCTTCTACAGCCCCCCTGCAGGTAGTGGGAGAGAGCGATGAGGTCCCCCCTGAGCCTCCGCTTCTGCCAGACTGAACAATCCCAGCTCCCTCAGCCACTCCCCATAACACCTGCGCTCCAGACCCTGTACCAGCTTTCCTGCTTGTAGTGAGGGGCCCCAACACTGAACACAGTACTCGAGGTGCAGCCTCACCAGCGCTGAGTACAGAGAGATGATCACTTCCCTGCTCCTGCTGGCAACAGTTTCTGACACAAGCCAGCAGGTCATCAGCCTTCCTGGCCACCTGGGCACACTGCTGGCTCTTGCTCATCTGAGCATCGACCCAACACCCCCAAGTTCCCTCATAAGAAGGTTTGTGTTGGAAGGGATGACAGAAACAGAGGATGGCTTGTGTTATAAGGGACTTTAAGATCGTAGAACCACAGAAGGGCTTGTGTTTGGAAGAAGTGGAAAGATTAAAGAACCAAAGGATAGCTTGTACTGCAAGGGATCCATGAAGACCACAGAACCGTAGGAGGGTTTGTATTGCTAGGATCCTTGAAGATCATAGAACCCTAGGACGGCTTGAGCTTGAAGAGTCCTAAACGATCCTAAAGCCGCAGGGAGGGTTTGTGTTCGGAAGTTGTTCTTGAAGACGAAGATGATAGAACCCTAGGATGTCTTGAGTTTGAAGGGTCCTAGAGCCACAGGATGGCTTGTGTTGGAAGGGTCTTTGAAGATCACAAAAACAGGGAGTGGCTTGCGTTGGATGTGTCCTTGAAGACCACAGAACCATGGAATGGGCTCGAGTTAGAAGGGTCCTTGAAGATCACGGTACAATGGACTGCTTGTGTTGGGGAGTGTCCTTTAAGATCACGGACTCACAGGGTGGCATGTGTTTGTACAGGCCTTGAAGACCGCAGAAAAAAGTGCTGATGGGTTACTATGTACTTCTCAGGTGTGGAGAGTTACCCTTTTGGGTTACGGCTAAGGATTACCCTTTTGAGTTAGGGTTAAGGGATAAAGGTTCCCCATTTTGAGTTTAGGGTTAAAGGTTAACATTTTGGGTAGGGAATACGGGTTAAGGCTTACCCTTTTGGGTTAGGTTTAAGAGTTTCCTGATTGTAGTAAGCGTGAAGGCTTTCCCTTTTTGCTTATGATTAAGCATTAAGGTTTATTACTCTGTAGGGTTAGGGGTTATCATTTGGGGGTTAGGTTTAAGGGTTAAGGGTTTGCTATTTGTGTTAGGGTTAAGAAATACCAATATGTTTTAGCATTAAGGGTTACCCATTTGGGTTAGCATTAATGGTCAAGCGTTGCCATTTGGGGTTATTGTTAAGGTTAACCATTTGGGGTTATGTTTAGGAATTACCATTTACTGCCAGGGTTACGTTTGAGGGTTACTGTCCCAGGTTAGGACAGAAAGGTTTCCCATTTGGGTTAGTGTTAAGGGTTACAATTTTGGTTTGGGTTGAGGATTATCTGTGTGAGTAAGCATTGAACATTCCTCTTTGGGGCTAGCATTAATGGTTACCCATTTGTGTTTGGGTTACCATTACGGGTTATGGTTAAGGGTTAGGCAATTTGGGTTAGTGTTAATGTTTACCATTTAGAGTTAGGGTTAACAATTAGGAGTTGCTGTTTGGTGTTACAGTTAAGGGTTCCATTTCTGGGTTAGTGTTCAGGTTAAGTATTACCATGTTGTGTGTTAGTGTTAAGGGTTATTCTTTCAAGGGTTATTCTTCATCAAACTGTTAAAGTGTTACTCATTTGTGTTATGGTTAAGGAATACCTATTCTGGTGAGGGTTAATGATTAAGGGTACTATACCGGAACAGTTAAGTCAAAGCCTGAACCAGTGATTGAGCACCTAGTGAAGGGGCATAGGCGGCCCTGGGAGCACAGTTTGGAAGCACTTCACATGTGCAAACTGCTGTAGCATGGCTCCGCCCCTCTCAAGCCTCATTTAAGCAGGTCTTCTGCTTGGAGATCCTCTTTTGTGGTATTCTGTGGACTCTGACCCTTAGCAATTCTTCATTTATGGGTTGTGACATTTCCCTTTCCTGGAGAGTTTAAGACTGGTTTGAAGCAGCTGTATCGAGCCAGGCTGTGGCTTTTGGGCAGGGTGTGAACTGACTGATGTTTGTAAATATCTGAAGGGAGGTGACAGGTAATGGATGAGGCCTGGCTCTTCTTGGTGTTGTGCAGTGCTAAGACAAAGAGCAATGTTGTAAAACTCCAACATGTTGTGTTCCATACAAACCTGCTGATGAACTTCCTTACTGTGAGGGTGACAGAGGTCTGGAACAGGTTGCCTGAGAGGTTGTGGAGTCTTCTATGGAGATACTCTTGACTCATCTGGATGTCTACCTGTGAGGCTTACTGTAGGGTGCCTCCTTTAGCGTGAGGTTTCGACTCAGTGATTTCTTGAGGTCCTTTCCAACCCACACAGTTCTGTGATTCTGTGTGACAGAAACTCCTGGTAAGACAGAGGATGAAGATGGGGAGGAGGAGGGAGAGATATAAATCATCTGAGCTCTGATGCTGGCTGAGCTGCACGATACGCAAAAGGATTATGGCCATCGGCCAAATGTGCACATTGCCACTGGGCTGTTGCCGTGCTGGGGTGGTGAGGTGAGTAGCCTGGACTTAGTGGGCAGTGAAGCCAAGCAGCTGAGATGTCTTTCTAGGGAAAGCGATATTCCCAGAGGAACTGGGAAAGGGACGCAGTCTTTTCCCAGTGGTGGGGACCCTTGTCAGCTGCGAGGGAAAGATCCTTTCAAGGGAGACTTGGTATCTAACCCAGGCAAATGAGCCACCATGGAGAGAGGTATCCAGTATGTGAGTGAACTAGCTGTTCTAGAGATGATGTATGTTATTAAATTACACAGTAATACACTATCCCAAGATCCAGATGAAATCATATGTATGAGATCTATGTGGAGAGTTTTACAGAATGCATCACCATCATATGCCAGCACCCTGGCAGGAGTGAACTGGAAAAGAGAACCCAAGGCCAAAGGTGAATGAAGTAGCCAACCTGTTTTGGCAATAGGAAGATAGGCTTTCTTCATCCCTCTGGGCCTATGTCTCAGCTGTGGAGAAGTTTGCCCCAGGAGTTCTAGCAATTCCAAGACTATATGCCCTGCTTCCCGTCTGTACAACCAGTGTCCTCATCCATTAGAACTAAGCATTCGCTGCTTGGGAGAGAGGATATAGCAGTTACACACAACATGACATCCTGTGGTTTTACCTGTGTGACTGTGGAGAGGATATGAGAAAGTGGGATGGAAAACCCACCTCAAGTCCTACATGCACGGGCAGGTGAGTTGCAGGAGGAAAACAATAGGAAAAGGGGATTCTTCAGAAAAAAAATGACAGCTCCAGTTTTCTAATGGGCAGCTCTCCGGACAGACTGGATGGTCTGATCTGATTCTGGGGTTAAGTGTACTGGTTCACGTTCATGAGAAGTGAGCGATGAATACAATAGGCAGAACTAGAGGGGGCCCTGCCTCCAGCCCGGTGGAGGAAAGGGATCGTCAGTTATTGGACTGTGTGGATTTGCAGGCCCCGCAGATCGGAACCAAAAAGAGCAGCTCCAAATTGGGAAGATATGGATTTGATGGGTAGACTGTTGGATGGACTGGCTGCAAGATCGCATGCACAGAGTGGTGGTCAAGGGCTCCATGTCCGGGTGGAGACCAGTGGTGTCCCTCAGGTGGTCAGTACTGGAAACCAGTGCTCTTTAACGTCTTCATCAATGACATCAACACTGGGATTGAGTGCCCCCTCAGATTTGCAGGTGACCCCAAGCTGCATGGTGCAGCCCGCACGTCCAAAGGATGGGATGCGAACAGAGAGACATGCTGAGCAGTGGGCCCAGAGGAAGCTCATGAGGTTGAATGAATCCGGGTGCAAGGCCTGCACCTGGGTCATGGCAGCCCCCTGCTTTCAGTACAAGCTGGGGGATGTAAGGATGGAGCACAGCCCTGCCAAAAAGGACCTGAGGGTACTGATGGATGGCAACTGGGCATGAGCCAGCAGAGTGCCCTCAGCCCAGAAAGCCTGCCATACCCTGGGCAGCATCCGAAGCAGCGCGGCCAGCAGGGTGAGGGAGGGGTATCTGCCCCTCTGCACTGTGAGCACTGCATCCAGATGTGGAGTCCTCAGTACAGGAGAGACATAGACCTGTTGGGGCGTGATCAGAAGAGGGCCACAAAAATGGTCCCAGGGATGGAATACCACCTTCCAAGGACGGCTAAGAGAGCTGAGGCTGTGCAGCCTGGAGAAGAGAAGGCTCCAGGAAGACCTGAGAGTGGCCTTCAGTATCTCAAGGGGGGGCTGTAACAAAGGAGGGAACGGACTCTTTAGATTCTTCATAAGGAAGAAGTTTTCTATGATAAGCACCATTCTGTGATTCTGTAGTAAGGGTGGTGAGGCCCTGGAACAGGGACACTGAGAGATCCTGGAGCCTGAGGACTGGGCATCAGGGGCCTGGGGATGGATGGGATGGAGGGCACCATTCCTGGCCTGTTCCAGGGGCATCTAGGCATTGCCACCTCCCAGACCTTCCCTTGTGCTTTGTGGGGCTGTGCAGAGGAGGAGGAGGAGGTCACAGGGCACCCTAGGGATGGCTCAGGGTCACCGTGCGGATTGGACAGGGGCTGTAGTTGCTGTCCCCCAGGGGACCCAGATCCTGCCCTGGGCTGATACCAGTCCTTCTTCCTGAAATCCTGGGCACAAACCCTGCCTCTTTGGTAGACAGCATGGTTTGCTCATTGTAGTGTAAAGATTTGCTTTGGATTTAATCAAGCACAGAATTCAGGAGAGGAGCGTGACTGCATCTGACTTCCCTGAGAGATGGTACTGCAGCTGAAGAGATGCAGAGGCAGCCAGTAACGTGCAGACCAAGCAGTACTGCCTGACGTTGGTCAGGATGAACTTCTCCTGCTGCAGTGTGATGATGACAGGTCTGGAGATGATCTGCAAGTCCAGCTCATAGGTGAGAGCCAGGCATGGGCACTGCAGGAGCAGAGAGGTGTCAGGGAACAGCCAAGGCATCAAAGAGCATCACAAAGCATTGAAAAGCGTCACAAAGCTGCAGCCAGGAAGCTGGGGATTTTAATGAGCAGCAACCAGGATGCTATTTGCTACCATACAAAACAGTAGCAGATCTCTCCCTGCAGACACCCCAAAGCCATACAACGTGGGAACAAAGACAGAGCTCTGCAGCACACAGCCAAAAGCCATACCATTGCAAGCTGAAGTGCCTTGCAGTTTTTTATATTGAACCCAGTCCCTGTGAATGAAGACCCAGAACGGAGTCAAGGTGTTGATTGAACATGAGTATGCCTTTACTCATTAAAAGACAGAAGGGCAAGAGAGATCCAGAGTAAAAGAGGGACTCCTCTGGGAATTGAGAGACTAGTTCAGAGCTTGTGCTGCTGCCTGGTGCCTGGGACTGGCTGCCTGGCTCTAAGTCCGCCTCCAAGAAGCTCGGCTTCTCCTCAGCGATGCCGACCTGCTCCTCAAGGAGGTGCTGCTGTTCAGGCACTTGGGCTCTGCTTGGGGTGGGCTGCACTGGAAAGGCAGTGGGTCACAATCCAGGCTAGCGACTGTGATGTCTGGCGGGCTCAGGTCAACATCATCAGCGGAGCCAGGAGAAATGAGGGCAGGAACGTGGATGAGCTCCTTATCCCCATTGTTGTTGTCATGTGGAAGGCTGTCATCAGAACTGCAGCGATTCATGCTTCCTAAGAGCTCTCCATCGAAGGAAGCACACAGTGCATCACTGCTGGTCCCGGGTCTTCTGGATCAAAACTGCTTAGATTCACCTAGGAATGAACAGATGGACAGGGGTGAGTGTCAAACTTTCACTGTCCAAACTCTTTTTAAAGCAGTGATCAGGTTCAATTTAGCCTGAAACTAAGCTGTTTGCAAAAGCAAAACTAGTTCAAGCGTTCTGTGGCTCCAAGTCTTTTCAGAAAATCATTTTCCTTCCCAGTGCTGCCTTTTTCACCTTGGAAGAGAAAGGCAGGGGAAAGGGGGGAATGGCAAGGAATGCGAGGCAGGTAATGTCGGCTATACAGAATCCTTAGAAGGAAAACTAAGATCTGAAGTGTTGCCCTGGTACCACTGCCTAACAGGGATGGGTAAACTGCTTCATTAACAAGTCCAGCTATTGCTGCAGGGGTGTCAGGCATCTGTCCTGCTGCTCATCTGCAGTCAGTAACGCCTTGTTTTAAACCCACATTTTGCCTTACCATCGACAGTGTGCAGGGGGGTAAGCTTTGCTTTTAGCTCAGCCAAGAGTCCCGCTGTCTCCTTGTCCCCCCTAGGGAAACCAAACCAGACAGTGACGAGCTTAATTATGAAAGTGGTTGACATTTGGTTACGGATTGGCAGCAGGAAGAAGCAAATAGACTTCTAGCAACAGTACTGCTCTCCGGAAAGTAATTGTTGTGCTTTTATTTATTTTTTTTCCTATTTTGTTTGTACTCCAAAGCCCTTGAAGAAAACCTGTATCCTGTCACAGTGTTAATATGCTTTACTGTCTAACAGATGTAAAGTGTTTGCATGGTAGGTTGGCCTGGATGGCCAACACAATCTAACCCGCGATTACAAGAAGCAATCGCAAAAGAGTATCCTTTTTGATACTTGTTCTGCAGACTGGTGAAGAGTAACCTACAAAACGCTGACTGCTGCAGAGGACCGGTTGGAAGACGGCTGCTCCACACGCCCATCGTGCCACAGCAGCTCCTTGCTGGATGTGCCTGTGATAACTGGTTAGCTCCTGACAGCAATCCCCTCACAGTGGGGAAGAAAGCAGCGCTTGCACAGCTGGTTTTATGAGCACTAAACAAGCACAACTAAAATGCTCAAGGGAGACAATCTTAAAGCACAGTCATGGAATATCATTTCAAAATGTGCATCAGGGAGAAGATGGGATAAAACTCCGTGCTAGCCCATACTTCAGGATTTGTGGTATATTTTTCTGCAAAACCGTATAGTTGTTTTTAAGTTTGGAAGAGACAGTAAAATGTATATGGAAAAGGCTGAGTAGTCAGTCTTTGTAGCTACAGAAAGATGCTAGATGCCTTCTTTCTGTGGGAACGTTTCTGGAAAATTGCCTTTACGTGGTTTAAACTGGCTGTCTTCTGACACAAAGCAAAATGGAGAGCAAGAATGTATTCTTACCTCCATAATGAGAGTGTTAGAAATATTCTGAGACTTCTTGTAGGGGCTCCCTGGGATTGCGTTGCAGTTTGCCTTAGCCACAGAGGATGGATTTCCCAGGCTGAAGCAGGGAACACCAACTGCCACTGGTGATTTCTTCATCTCATTATGCGGTCTTTTTCTGGAGTGAGAGAGAAAATGGGAGTGAAACGGTGTGGAGTCGTGGCACAGGGTGAGGGAAGAGCTGCATTAGCTCTTGCCAACAAGTTGCTTGTTCCTAGCACTGCCTGGCTTCTCTGCTGACACAGACCTTAGAAACTCGGTCTGTTTCCAACAGTTGAGGATGTTTCCATTCTTACAGCTCAGCGCTGAAGTCTTGCCAGCTAAACTATGCAAAGCAAGATGCGGGCAGATGAGCAAAGGGCTCCACAGCTGTACAGTACAGCATTTAAAGGGATTGGCTTTTATTTAGCTGGCACGGTGTAACTGCTTTCTGAGGAACTGTGCAGCCATAAAAAGCATTAACACCTCATTGGCCTCATCTCACTGCCATGTTTAATTTCTAGTGCCAACAGGTCTGTCCAACAGCTCTGCTTAGAGGAGAACCAGAATTTGTTTCAGGCGCATGGTCCTGAAAATCTGGAAAACCCCGATGTTTCCAGGGTGCAGGTAGTACAGACTGGATCAATGGGCCAGGGTTAACTGTATGAGTTTCCATAGGGCCAAGAGTTTGGGTCCACCCCAGACAACCCTACAGGTTTGGGGAGGAGTGGCTGGAAAGCTGCCTGACGGGAAGGGACCTTGGTGTCCGGATGGACAGTCAGCTGAATATGAGCCAGCGGTGTGCCCAGGTGGCCAAGGCGGCCAGTGGCATCCTGGCTTGGATCAGGAGTGGTGTGGTGAGCAGGACGAGGGAAGTCATCCTGCCCCTGTACTCGGCATTGGCGAGGCCTCACCTCAAGCACAGTGTTCAGTTTTGGGCACAGAAAGGACACGGAGTGGCTGAAGCAGGTTTAAAGAAGGGCAACAAGGCTGGGGAAGGGCTTGGAGAATATGCCCTATGAGGAGTGACTGAAGGAACTGGGGCTGTTTAGTGTGGGGAAAAGGAGCTGAGGGGAGTCCTTATTGCTCTCTGCCAGTACCTGCAAGGTGCTTACAGCGAGAGCGGGGCTGGTCTCTTCTCACTGGTGACAGGATGAGGAGAAATGGCCTCCAGTTGTGCCAGGGGTAAGTTTAGGTTGGACATCAGGAAAAACTTCTTTACAGAAAGGGTTGTTAAGCACTGGAATAGGCTCCCAGGGAGGTGGCTAAGTCACCATCCCTGAGTGTGTTTAAAACACGTGGCGCTCGGGGACAGGATTTAGCAGGGGGTTGTTAGAGTTAGGCTAGTATGGTTACGTGTGGTTAGACTTGATCATTTTTAAGGTCGTTTCCAACCTGAGCAATTCTATGATTTCACAGACCCTCTCCTAGTTACCACTGGCAGAAACCACGCACATTTGTCACAGAAAATCATCAATCAAACAACCCTCTATCCAGCACATCAGCTCTTGAACAGACTGTTGTTTCCCAGGTCATTCTTTGTATTCATTTCTTTTCGTATGCAGCACAATCAGATCCTGCCCAGCAGTGCTTCTGGGAAGAGAGCATCCACCTCAGAGCACAGAACCTGAGATTGTCCTCTGCTCCTCCCACCGCCACTGGGCTTCAGCACAGCTGTGCTGGGATGTCCCTCTGGAGTCATACACACGAGCACAAGCAATGCATATGCAAGACCCCTGGGAGGAGCTGCAGTACTACGTCACATCAGGGAACCTGGGACAGATGCAACACCTCAGCCTGATGGGCACACCTCCTCCAGATAAAAACATCCCAGACATTCCTCAAGAATCTTCCAGTTACTTCTAGACATCCAAGCCAGATTCCATGAAACAGCTGGGAGATAAAAAAAATGAAATACAACTATTTCAATGGCCCCCTGCCTCTTTGGTCCTTACCCTTCTGGGGCCATCCGCTGCAGTGGCATACTCCATCACTGAAACCACGGTAAAAAAAAAGCAAGAGCCAGCATCCCAGCAGTCCAACACATCAGTGCTGTGAAGGACACTTTGCCAGGTTCAGAAACATCTTGTATATTTCGATTTTCATTGGTTGAACAAATGGGTCTGGGGGAAAAACACAGGGGAAATCAAACTCCTTATGCCCCTGGGATCAGATCGGGCCCCTCAGTGCCCCAGAGTCCCAAAGTCTCTCCTCGCTCACACACCCCTACAACCTCTCAGCCCCCAAACCCAATGCTTTAACCCTCAGAAGCCACACCAGAACTCTCCCCACAGAGGTCTACAGTCACTCACAGGACCCTCAGCCCCGCAGATCCAAAACCTTCTCCTCAGAAACCACCCCAGAACCCTCCTCACAGACAGTCCCTCAGGCACAACAAAACCCTCACTTCCACCTCAGAAACAGGCCCCACAGCCCTCCTTACAGACTCCTACAGACAGACCAGCACAGGCCCCCCACTCCCCAAGGCCCCCAACTGCCGCACAGAAGCAATCCCAGGACGCTTTCCAGAGTCTCTCTGCCCCTCACAGACCATGCCCTGGCTTTGCTGAACATCATTAGGACACCACTCGTGACCGCCTCCACCCGGACACACAGCCATTGAGCACAGCTCTCTGGCTGCGACTGTCCAGCCAATTCCACCCCATAGCCCACCCTTCGAACACAGACCAATCCAAACCAGTGTCAATCTGTCTCCACTGCAATGGTACAGAGGATGGCCACCTCACAGTGCCTTTTTGCTGCCTCCAGTTACTGCGGTCATCGATCACTGACAGCCCCTCCATCTCTGAGCCCTACAGATAAACGCTGGCTCCCTCCACTGCTAAAGGCCCGGGTAACCCCACCCAGTGTTGGCTGGTGACAGTGGGAAACCACTGGGCCCGAATATCCTCCCTCAGAGAGAAAACTGTCCCAAGGGGTGAGAACTCATTGCAGGGGATGGTCAACTTCCACTGGGACGGGAGGCCCTTGGGAAGGAAGAGCACTGCGCTGCAAAATGCCCATTGGGAGGGTCAGTGATCATTGGAATGGGAAACAACTGGGATGGGAAGGATGTTTGCCTACGAAAAAATCAAACCACCTCAAGCCTGGGGAAAGGGGCTGACCCCAACGGTCACGCAACCCCCCGTGGGGGGAGGGGCTCCCCTAACTGCCACTCTCCAGCTGTCATGGCAGGTAAGGCAGCAGGCTTCCCCTGCTCCCGTGCTTCAGCTGGGCCCCAGCGCCCCAGATCCCACCCCTGTAACCCAGATCCCACCCCCTGTACCCCAGAATCTCACCCCTGTAACCCAGATCTTCACCCCAGACCCCCAGATCCCACCCCTGGTAACCCAGATCTCAACCCTGTACCCCAGATCTCACCCCTGTAACCCAGATCTCACCCCAGACCCCCAGATCCCACCCCTGGTAACCCAGATCTCACCCCAGCACACCAGATCTCACCCCTGTAACCCAGATCCCACCCCAGCACCCCAGAGCCCCAGATCCCACCCTGTAACCCCGATCTCACCCCTGTGCCCCAGATCCCTCCCCAGCGCCCCAGATCTCACCCCTGTAACCCAGATCTCACCCCAGCACCCCAGATAGCAGCCCTGTAAGCCAGATCTCACCCCAGCACTCTAGATCCACCCCTGTAACCCAGATCCCATCCCAGCACCCCAGATCCGACCCCTGTGCCCCAGATCCCACCCCAGACCCCCAGAGCCCCAGATCCCACCCCTGTAACCTAGATCTCACCCCTGTCACCCAGATCTCACCCCAGCACCCTAGATCTCACCCTGTAAGCCCCAGATCTCACCCCAGCACCCTAGATACCACCCCTGTAACCCAGATCTCACCCCAGCACGACAGATCTCACCCCTGTAACCCAGATCTCAGCCCAGCACCCCCAGATCCCACCCCTGGTAACCCAGATCTCACCCCAGCACCCCAGATCTCACCCCTGTAAACCAGATCTCACCCCAGCACCCCAGATCCCACCCCTGTAACCCAGATCTCACCCCAGCACCCCAGATCTAACCCCTGTAAACCAGATCCCTCCCTGTAACCCAGATCTCACCCCAGCGCCCCAGATCCCACCCCTGTAACCCAGATCCCACCCCACACCCCAGAGCCCCAGATCCACCCCTGTAAGCCCGATCTCACCCCAGCACCCCAGATCCCACCCCAGCGCCCCAGATCTCACCCCAGCGCCTACTTTGGCCTTTCCCCACAGAGAGAATCCCTCGAGGAGCGCTGACGGTGCCTCTGACACCCGACGCCATTTTCGTTGAAGCGACTGTGCCGCCACCGGACCCCGCCTGGATGCAGCCCACCATCCGCGGGACCGATGCCGGTACCACCCCGACGCCCTCCCTGTCCCCACTGCCACCTACCTGGCGCCTCAGGCCTCTGTCTGGCCTGGGGTACCAGGTGTCTGGGGACAGGCAGCGCAGCTCCCCCCTGGGGGGCTGCCCCCAACTGTGGGGCTGCACTTGCCCGTGCTGCAGCTGCTACCTGGGGGGCTGCACCCAGGTATGGCTCCCCCCACTGCCCCTGCTCACTGCTGGGGACATCCCCTGCTGGCAGGGACGCTGCTGCCCCAGCAGCCGATGGGGCTGTGGCCTGGGGCTGTGTTCCACGGGGAGCCCCCGCAGCCCGCAGGCACCTGCCTGCCGCAGGCCCCCGGCCGCCCCGGCCCCCCACCAGTTCTTTTGCAGGTACCGTCACTGCAGGAGCAGGTGCTCCCCGTGCCCCGCACCCTGCCCGCCACCTGGGAGCCACCGATGGAGCCCTTTCAAAGACGCCGTGGTGCTCACGGAGGACCAGGGGCACCCAGCGCCCACCGACGTGTGCCCCCATCCCGCCACGGCTCAGCTCGCCTGCAGCGCTGGCGACGCTGGAATCAGGCGGTGAGTTCAGGGGCTGCAGAGCGGGTGGCAGGCTGTCCGCACCGGGTGGCTGTGGGAAAGCTGCCACTGCCCCACTGGGGATGTTCTTGCTTTCCCAGCAGTGACAACGAGCGCAGACATCCCGGAGGACATCGCGGACATCCATGATCTCCTGGCATGGCTCAACGACGGTGAGTTTGGGGGCAGCAGAGCTGGCGGGGGTCGTTGGCACCCAGTGGGTGTGGGAAAGAAAGCTGGCATTGCCCCACCGGGGATTTTCTTCCTTTTCCAGAAGTGACATCCAAGACAGGCATCCTGTACGACACCGCAGACATTGATGACCTGCTCACGTGGATCAACAACGGTGAGTCTCTCTCTGAGGGGCAGCAGAGCTGGTGGG
Source organism: Gallus gallus (assembly GCF_016699485.2). Taxonomy (NCBI): domain Eukaryota; kingdom Metazoa; phylum Chordata; class Aves; order Galliformes; family Phasianidae; genus Gallus; species Gallus gallus. Next base: position 909,523 of record NC_052537.1, read on the forward strand.
GGGGTGTCTGCACTGAGTGGGCGTGGGAAAGCCGGCATTGCCCCGCTGGGGATTTTCTGCCTTTTCCAGAAGAGGCACCCAGCACCGACAGACTTGACAACGACGTGGAAATTGACAATTTGCTCACCTGGATTGACGGTGAGACTGTGGTCTGCAGAGGTGACGGGTGGGTGCCTGCACCGAGGCGGGTGTGGGAAGACTGCCATCATCGTTCGGGGGGATGTTCTTGCTTTTTCAGAAGCGGCGAGTGCTCTGGAGGTCCCCAGCACAACCAGGACCTGCCCGGTGTCACAAGAGAGGGGACCAAAGACACTGCGAACAGCTGCCAAATGGAAGAGCTGATGCAGTGCATCACTGCCACGGAGCCACTGAGCCCAGATGTCTCCAGCAGCCTCGACTCCTCTTCTTCCAGCACAGAGCACTCTGACATCCTCCAGGGGCCAGCAGGGAGCTGAGCAAAGAGACACAACCTGAACCAGGGCTCCTCAGCAACTCGCTCTGGTGGCAGCCAGCATCCCCTGAGCTGCCCGTGCCGACGCCCCTGGCTGCCCCTGCGCCTCCGTCGCCCCACACCGCACATCTGATGGAAGAGGCGCGGCGGAGGCAGCCCCGGGTGGTTCTCACCCGCCTGGCACTGCCGCCCCCCTGGCTGCCCCCACACCCCTGTTGCCCCGCACCGCACATCTGATGGAAGAGGCGCAGCGGAGGCAGCCCCGGGTGGTTCTCGCCCGCCTGGCACTGCCACCCGGATGCATCTCCTGCCGGGTGGCAGACAAGCACCCCGGGGACAGCACCGAGCCAGCCAAGCACCCCGTGCCTCCTTTCACGCAAAAGTGGACAGGTCATGGAACGGGTGGCAGCGGAGGCAGCCCCACGTGGGTTCTCGCCCCGCCTGGGCCCTGCCACCCGGATGCATCTCCTGCCGGGTGGCAGACAAGCACCATGGGGACAGCACCGAGCCAGCCAAGTGCCCAGCGCCCGCCTGCACCACCACAAAAAGGCAAGAGCACCGGGCACGAGCAGCACACTGGCAGCGTCCCAGCCAGAAAGAGGAAGCTGCCGCGGGGCCAGGATGTTCCAGGCCACAAACACACCGGCGCTAGGCGAAGCTGGCTGTGTCAGCACGGCGCGCAGCAGGAGGACTCGGTGCCCATCACAGCCCAACAGCCGCTCGAGAGGGAGCGTGCCAAGAAACCGGCCCACTTGGTGTAGCAGGAGACGTGGCCATAGCCGACAAACACGGCTCCCTGTAGCCCTGGGCTCCTCGCTGGCCCCCACCATGCCCAGAGAGCAGCGGCAGTGTTCCGGGGGCACCAGCACTGGCCCCAGCCTTCCCCCTCCAAATCTGGGCTGTCCAAAACGGCATCTTGGGCTGGGGCAATGCGGGACTCTGAAGCTGATGGACCGCAAAAGTGTTGGACTGTCAAAGCTTTGGGCTGGGAAATGTTGGCTGGGGGGTGGGAAATGGTTGGGGGGTGGGAATTACTGGGGTGGCAAATGTTAGGGTGGGGGGTGGTTTGTGGGCTGGGGAACTGTTGGTGTGGGGAATGGGTGGGGGGGAGGGAATTTGGGGTGGGAATTCTTTGGGTGGGAACTGAGGGTGGGAATCCTTGGGGTGCTGGGATCTTTTTGGGGTTGGAAATGAAATGGCTGTACTGTGCTATTGTTGGGGTGGGAATCTGGGGTGGGGAACTGCCGGGGTGGGGAATGGGTGGGGGGAGGGAACTTGGGGTGGGAATTCTTGGGGCGCTGGCATCTTTTGAGGTTGGAAATGAAATGGCTCTACTGTGATATTGTTGGGGTGGGAATTTGGGGGGTGGGGAACTGCTGGGGTGAGAAATGGCTGCTGTGGGAGATGGTTGGCATCAAAAAGGATTGGACTTTGTGACTGCTGGCATTGGAGATGTGGGGAGGGGGAGGGAATTTTGTGGGGTGGCAATTCTGGGTGGGAAATTGTACTCTGATCATGTTGCACTCCGAAATGGTTGGAATTTGGAGGAAGGAATTATTGGGGTGGGAATTTGGGGGGCTGGGAAGTGTTTTGCAGAGGGAGGGAACTATTGGTGGGAGGGGAGCCAGGGCGGGGGGTGGGGGGGGGGGGAAGGTGAGAAATTGATTGCGGGGTGGGAGCTGGGGGGTGGGAAATTGATTAGAGGGTGGGAATTTTAGGGGGTGGGATCAGAAACAATTGTCAGGGTGGGAAATGGTTGGGAATATCTATTGTCATTTATTTGCTGTTTTGTACGTTCAATTATTAAATGCTTGGCGTTCACTTTCCTACACCTCTGCCTGCAGTCGTTTGTGCAGCACCAAAGCCCCCCCAGGTCCCCGTGCCCACCTCTGGGATGCTGTTGTGGTGGGGTGGCTGCAGCGAGCCAAGAGCTCCTCCAGTCTGAACATCTCCACCACCATCGCTGCTGTCAATGTCTCTGTTGCCTTGCTTTGTTCCTGGGGAAGGCAACGGTCACGTGCTGAGCAGTGGGTGTGTTGAACTGGGGGCACTGGGCACTACTGGAGGCACTGGGAAGTCCACTGGGGGGCACTGGGAGGCTACTGAGGGCCGCATACAGCACTGGGGTGGCTTCAGGCAGCACTGGGGGGCACTGAGTTTGCACAAGGAGACTCTGGACAATACTGGGAGGCAACGGGAGCTTAGTGGGGAACTGCAAAGAGCAGCAGGGGGCACTGGAGAGCTTTGGACAGCACTTGCAGGGTGGGAGGAGGTTCCCACAGTACCCGGGCGGCACCTTTTAACCTCATTAATTTGCTGTTCTCCAACATCTCACCCACGGCATTAAGCAATCCGTTTCTTCCATGGGGGGAGGCTTTCTCCTTGGGGCTGACCCCCCCCAGCGCCACTGTTCCACGCATTCCCACCCTGATGCTGTCACTCAGTGACACATTTGTCACCGACAGACTCCCCGTGGGTCCTGAGGTGGGCTGAGGGGTGTCCTGTGAAAGCAACCCCAGTGACAGCCCCCAGCCCTAGAAGGCTCAGATCCTGGAAAACCACCGTTAATGCTGCCAAAATCAGCTTCATCTCATCACCCTGGGACTCCATCTGGGGGCTCTGTGGAAGCTTCCCCTGTGTCAAGCTGGTGCTACCCCGTGCTCGTTGACGATGCTTCATGCTCTGGCATACACACCTGCAGAGGTTAAATCTGCTCTGCACCCTCGCTTCAAGTCAGACCTTTTCAACGGGTTCAAATATTCTCCCAGGTAGAAAACCAAAGGGACGTTCCAGCGGAAGAGCACTAGCAGGAGGAGCCTCCCGCATTGCTGCTCCCAGGACCCACAGCACTCATTTTTCCCTGCCTGCACAACGCTTCTTTGTCTGCCCACGCACTCCTGGCTGTGCACATATACTGACAGACATACAGATACCTTGTCACTGCTCTTCTGCCTCCACGTTTCTGGAGTACTGGGAGTTTTGTCTTCACACAGGAACTCCGCCAAGCCTGTATGTCCAGAGCTGCATTTTCCAGTCCATGGCACCTTGATCCCAGGACGTGCTCCGCCACGTGCTTCTAGGACATGAACATCTGGTGTTGCACAAAGGCCCCTGAAAGTAAAAAGCATCCCGGCAGGTTTGCACTGCTCCCACACTCCCCAGCGCTCTCTCTAAAATCTCACACAACACAGACTCTCTCAGACTCTTGACTGCAGCCCAGTAGCACAGGATCGTCCCCTCTCACTTTATGAGAGAAGAGGCCATAGTTTGTCTTTCTTTCTCAGCTTTGCAGATACCATCAGGCAAGAACTGGCTTTCCCACCCTGCAGCCAGAGTGCTCCAACCTGAGGGGTGAGTGGCTGTGAGAGGAAGGTCTCTGCGGAAGCGCAGCTCATTCCTCCCCTCTGACAGGGCCAGAAGGCATGAGACAAAAGAGGAAAGCACAGTGCGTCTGCATTTCCCTCGTGGCTCTTATTTCCTGCGTTACGGTGGGAAACGAGCTGAGCCGCTGTGCCTCTCTATTATGGTTAGCTCTGCAGCTCTGCCATCATCTTTAGACTCAGCTGTTCCTGTGCATAATGCTCCACACAATCACCCTGCAGAGGTCAAAGCCCTGCCTGGCTGCTGTCACTCACCTGGAGGTTGCAGGGTGCTGTACCTCCTGCCTGTACCTGCTTCTAGGTGTCGCTTGCAAGACATTGAGAGTCCACCTGGTTGGAACTGCGGTCAACAAACACAAACGTGAAACAAGTAAGAAGGGATTCTTTTGTTTCACAGGCTTTCACCTTTGTTAAAACATGGTCCTGCTGCGGAGCACGGCTGGAAGCGTTTCACCTGTGCAGAAAAGGGGTGGAGCCTGGTCCCAGCCCTCCCTAACCTCATTTAGAGGGCTGGCTGTCTAAGGGGAAGAATCTCTACTGGGACATCTGCTCTCTGCTAATACCTTCTGAGTCCTGTTCTTCAGAAAGGGGTCTTTCTTTACTAGCTTGAGTCCTTCACCATTCTTGGGAAAATTAAAACACAGTAAAGCAGCTGTATCTGCCACTACCTTTCACTAACGGTTACCATTTTAGGTTATGGTTAAAGGTTGAACTTGAGAGTTGGACTGCTGCCACAAGGCTCTGGCTTTGCCGGGCATCCCTCCGGACTGGGCCCAAAGCAGCCCCAGCTGAGCCTGGTCCTCCTCCAGCCTGGGCCTCCTGGGTCCCAAAGCAGCCCCAACTGAGCCTGGTCCTCCTCCAGCCTGGGCCCCAAAGCAGCCCCAACTGTGGCCAGGCCCCCCCTCCATCCTGGGCCCCAAAGCAGCCCCAACTGAGCCTGGTCCTCCTCCAGCCTGGGCCCCAAAGCAGCCCCAACTGAGCCTGGTCCTCCTCCAGCCTGGGCCCCAAAGCAGCCCCAACTGAGCCTGGTCCTCCTCCAGACTGGGCCCCAAAGCAGCCCCAACAGAGCCTGGTCCTCCTCCAGCCTGGGCCCCAAAGCAGCCCCAACTGAGCCTGGTCCTCCTCCAGCCTGGGCCCCAAAGCAGCCCCAACTGAGCCTGGTCCTCCTCCAGACTGGGCCCCAAAGCAGCCCCAACTGAGCCTGGTCCTCCTCCAGTCTGGGCCCCGACGCCCTGGCTCTGCCTGGGCCCCCTCCAGACTGGGCCCAAAGGAGGCCTCAACTGTGCCAGGCCCCCCTCCAGACTGGGCCCCGAGGCCCCGACTGTGCTGGGCCCCCCTCCAGACTGGGCCCCAAAGCAGCCCCAACTGAGCCTGGTCCTCCTCCAGACTGGGCCCCGACGCCCTGGCTCTGCCTGGGCCCCCTCCAGACTGGGCCCAAAGGAGGCCAACAACTGTGCCAGGCCCCCTCCAGACTGGGCCCCGAGGCCCCGACTGTGCTGGGCCCCCCTCCAGACTGGGCCCCAAAGCAGCCTCAACCGAGCCTGGTCCTCCTCCAGCCTGGGCCCCAAAGCAGCCCCAACTGAGCCTGGTCCTCCTCCAGCCTGGGCCACAAAGCAGCCCCAACTGAGGCCTGGTCCTCCTCCAGACTGGGCCCCAAAGCAGCCCCAACTGAGCCTGGTCCTCCTCCAGTCTGGGCCCCGACGCCCTGGCTCTGCCTGGGCCCCCTCCAGACTGGGCCCAAAGGAGGCCTCAACTGTGCCAGGCCCCCCTCCAGACTGGGCCCCGAGGCCCCGACTGTGCTGGGCCCCCCTCCAGACTGGGCCCCAAAGCAGGCCCCAACTGAGCCTGTCCTCCTCCAGACTGGGCCCCGACGCCCTGGCTCTGCCTGGGCCCCCTCCAGACTGGGCCCAAAGGTGGCCACAACTGTGCCAGGGCCCCCTCCAGACTGGGCCCCGAGGCCCCGACTGTGCTGGGCCACCCTCCGGCACAGGCCCTGCCTTAAGCCCCGCCCCCCGTGGACAGCTCTGCTATTTGCCTGCTTTGTTTTTTCTCTCTCTTACCTCTTATTTCCCTGTTCTCTCTGCAAATGCATTCAGATCCCCGGGATGGAGTGCGCTGATACTGCTGCGTTCTTCCTGCACCAACTGTCCGGGCGGCTCAGCATGTTCTACAGAACAGCATGCCTTTGGAAATGCTCGGAGTATGTAGCCTGACAGCAAGAGCACACTGCGCTCTTCTGGCTATTTCTCAACATGTCAGAGGGACAGGAGTGTGCTCAGCCTTGTGTGGTTGCACGTATGCAAAAATCCCTATCGCAGCTGTAAACATCTTTGTTGTTCTGCTTTACAGCAGTAGTGTGTGACGAGAAGCCTACAACTATCAATTTAGAGGAGGTAATTAATTGTGACAGTTCCCCTTTCTTCTTCCCTTGACGATGGAGGTGATGGGGTTCTCCTATGCTATGTGCTGGTGTAATACCTCTGAGCCTCAGTTTTGATGGGTTCAGCAAAGCTCATGGCAACAGGCCTTTGGTCAGCCTCAGATCTGCTGATGAGATAAATAGATGATGATAAGAGAGACCGAAAGAAAAATCACGAGGCAAGAGTTGTTTTTTCTTCTAGTCAGCACGCCATCGCTAAATCTTCCATACTGTGACTTTTATCTTGATAGTGATGATCCCTTCACCTCACACGTTTAGCACAACGCTTTCTGTTGTGGAGATTCCCATCGTGAATCTCACCCACGGCATTAAGCAAATCCGTTTCTTCCATGGGAGAGGCTTTCTCCCTGGGGCTGACCCCCCCCCAGCGCCGCTTGGCTCTGCCCTGGGCACTGTGTTCCACGCATTCCCACCCTGATGCTGTCACTCAGTGACACATTTGTCACCGACAGACTCCCCGTGGGTCCTGAGGTGGGCTGGGGGGTGTCCTGTGAAAAGCCACCCCAGTGACAGCCCCCAGCCCTAGAAGGCACAGATCCTGGAAAACCACCGTTAATGCTGCCAAAATCAGCTTCATCTCATCACCCTGGGACTCCTACTGGGGGCTCTGTGGAAGCTTCCCCTGTGTCAAGCTGGTGCTACCCTGTGCTCGTTGACGATGCTTCATGCTCTGGCATACACACCCGCAGAGGTTAAATCTGCTCTGCACCCTCACTTCAAGTCAGACCTTTTCAAGCACACCCTTACCTGCCGTTGCTAAGCAAGCACCTGCCTGCCTTTGCTTAGCAAGCACCTTTCTTCCCTTGGCCTATGATGAGTGGATACAGGTAAGAGAGAAGAGCAGAACTGAGGATGAAATTAAGAGAGATGAGCAGGAACAGATTGGAGAGCTGGAGAGGGGGAAAAAGCATGCTGGTAAAACAAGAGTAGAAGAGAAGAAGGAAGGATACAGGTAAGGAAGAAGTGCAGAAGATGAAAAGAGCAACAGAGGAAAGGATCTGATACAGGCAAGACAGCAGAAGAGGAGATGAGCAGAAGAGAAGAGAGGATAAAGCTATGACAGATGCTGGGAAGGATAAGAGCAGAAAGAGAGAAGAACAGACACGGAAGAAACAAGAGCAGAAGAGGAAGAGAAGAAAAAGAGGATGAAGGTAAGAAAAACAAGCGGGTGGGAAGAAAAGCTGAAAAAAACGATGAGTGGATACAGATGAGACAGAAAAGCAGAAGCGGAGAGGAGCTTAAGAGCAGAAGAGAGAAAAGAGGTATGGCAGAAGTACAGGAGGTGGGGAAGAGGGGAAAGATACAGGGAAAAAAATGAACAGCAGAAGAGTACAGATGCAGAAGATGAGATGATATAGGGAGCAAAGAAGAGCAGAAAAGGAGAGCGGTCAGAAGAAAGAAGTGAGGATACAGGGGAAAAAACAGGAGAAGGGGAACAGATGCAGAAGATAGATAAGTGAGAATACAGGGAATAAAGAAGAGCAGAGAGGAGAGCAGAGGCAGAAGAAATAGGAGTGAGGATACAGAGAAGAAAGAACAGGAGAAAAGGAGTGCAGATGCCGAAGAAAGAGGACTGAGGAGACACAGAAGAAAGAACAGTGGAAGAGGAGTGCAGACGCAGACGAAGGAAAAGTGAGGATGCGGGGAAGAAAGAATGGCACAATAGGAGCCGTCACGGGGAGAATTAATAGCCAGCTGAAGAGGAGCAAGGACAGAGGGAAGATGACCCAGCAGAAGAGGAGAGGATAATACTAAGGGAGAAGAACCTAAGAGTAGATGAGTCGCCACATCAGTGGGAAGAGGTAAAGCAGAAACGGGGAAACAGGAGTGAGGAGGAGAAAAGGAAAAGAGGAGTAATGGGCAGGGGAGGACTGCGAGGAGGGAACAGCAGAGCACAGAAGTGCAGAAGAAGGAAGAAGAGAAATAACGGCGCAGAGAAAAGGGAGAGAAGAGTATGGAAAAGAAATGAAGTAGAGGAGAGGAAGACAGCAGAGAAGTGAAGTTAGAAAAGACAGAAGAGGCAAAGGAGGGAAGGGGCATCAGGGAAGGGATTCCAAAGGTAGAAAGGAAGAGAAATAAAGACGACAGGAGTTCAACAGTAGGAGAACAGGACATGTAAGAAATGGGAAGGCGTGTGGAGAGAGCAGAGAGAGAAGGTGAGAACAAATTAAGTCACTAAGAAGAAAAAGGAATGGGAATAATTTTTAATCTCTATTAAAGCTGGATTCTGTTCAGGACACGCAGTTGGTGCTGTTCTGCTTCTTTCTTTCCTTGTTTTTTGCATTGCTTGTGTTCTTTTAGACAATTGAACAACTAAAAACATTCAGGAACATTTTCAGAGCTTTGTAATGTCTCCTTAATCTCAGCTGCACTGAAATACCTGACTGATGTCAAGTGAGGGTCACCTCCTTCAAGGCATCCTGCCTTGAAGGATCCACCTCTGTGTGTTTACCTTTTAAAAATTTACCTTTGTGAAGGAACAGAGATGATTCCATACTTGGCCAAGAATCCTCTTCTGCCATCCAGCACATCCATTTCCGAGCAGGACATCATCACTGCCTTGAACTTAATTTGCTATCTGATACCTTGGGATATAAACAAAGCCAAAACTGGAGGCCAAGCCCTACAGTACAGGAAAAAAAAGGAACTCTAAGCTCTAACGTGCCTATGACTCTTCTGAGTCAGGGAGAAGCCAGGGAGAACAAAACTGGCTGAGCAGTCAGGAACCCAACAGTAAAGCCAAATCTATGCTGCTCAGCTGTGGGTGTGAACGCAGTAACGCGGTGAAATAGCAATGACTCCCTGTCACACGGCCAATTGTAATAAAAAGGAGGTTATTCCAGCACAAAGGAAAGGCAGGTTTTGGTGTTGAAAAGCACAACATACGACAGGCAAAATGTGAGTACTTTCCATTTAGGGTGGTCCGTACCTGTTGTGGAGGAAGTCGTGGGGAAAGGAGGGGGAAATAGGCTCAAGAAAGCAGTAGGAATGCAGTTTAAAAGCATGTATCTGGTGCCCCCTTTTGGAAATGCTCCTCTTGAGAAGAGCAGCACAAATGCTCCGTGCTTTTGTGCGTCTCTGCAGTAGGGATTTTCCTTCTGGACTCACAGTACGTCTCATAATTATCGAAAATTGGAGTTCAGTTTAGTTTGCAATTTAACCAACTGTTTTCCATAAAACAGTTTTTGGCCATGCAATTTGTGAAAGGCAGCAGGTGGGAGACTTTCACCCATTATTTTAGGGGGAGGAGAGGAGCTGCTGTGTTTGCGTGTTTGTTTTGCTTTGCTTTGCTTTAGGGAACTAAATTGAATGACAACGTTTAAGGCTCACTCTGTATTTTGTTATAGGATGGTGCCCTCTTAGGCTTAAACTACGATGGAATACTCTCCGACGATTCATATCTCTCTAACGCTGAAATACTATCTGGCAATATAATAGAAAGGCTATACGAATATGTCATCCCTGTGTCACGGGAATCATAAGCCCTGTGCATGTGCTACGTTTAGTACACCCTCCATCATTCTCGCAGCCATACATGGGGCTCTGGGCAGCAGACGTTTCTGTTGTTGGGGGTCCTGCTGCCACCTCGAGGTACTGAGCCAAACTGCCACCTTCTGTGTGAAAACGGGAGGAAAAACACAATTCTGAACCCGCAGCACCTCAAAGTGCCTCCAAGAGCCCCCAGCTACTGCCCTGAGCCCTCCGGTTCTCCCTGCTGCCCCTTAAAAACCTCAGGAGTGCCAGCAGCACCTCGTGCCTTAGGATGCCCGGTGGATGTCACAAGGATGCACTCAACTCTTGCATCGTGACCATTGGCAAAAATAGCCAATGACACTGACCCAATGTGGGGGCTCAGAGGTGTCATACAGGGAAACCTGCTGTGCTGCAGCGTGTGCCCAGTGCCTCTGGTCCTGCTGCTGGGCACCGCTGGGTGCAGCCCGGCTCCGTCCTCTCTGCACCTCCCTGCAGGGGCTGATGGCCGTGCCTGGGATCCCCCTGAGCCTCCTCTTCTGCAGGCCAAGCCGCCCCAGCTCTCCCAGAATCCTACCCCAAACCATTTCCCACGCAGCGCTGAGGAGGGGAGGGGATGTGGGGGGGAAGGATGGGGCTGGTGGTTGCAGTCCTATGACGCTGCCATTGGTGCTGCCCCGTCCTTACCCAGAGGTGGGCACAGGGAAAGGGGGGGTTGGAGTGGGAGGGTCTTTGGAGCTGCAGAACATTTAATCATTTCACATAAAGAGCAATAAGCAGAGAAATGTCCATATTCCCAACCAGTTTCCATCCTAACAATCGCTCCCCCCTCACAGCTCCCCTCCTCGGGGCCAACACGAAGCGGCTCCGTGTCGGCTTCACGCAGCTCCGGGAGCTCCGCACGGGGACAGACCGGGATAAGGAAAACGGGAGTTGGGGACTCCACCTGCGGGGCAGGAGCTCAGCACGCGCTGCTGCCGATTTGAGCCAAGCAAGAACCGAAGGCGCCCGCCTGACTCTCTGCCAGGCTTGAACACGTCTCGACCCGCGGGATCAGTCCCTCTCTTTCGGGGCTGCTCGGCTCAGCCAGGAGCTGCTCCCGGAGGCCGGGCGGGTCCCGCTGCTTGTGGTCAGCCGCCGCTTCTCACAGCCCAGCAGTGCCCCACTGCAATGATGGAGGACGGCTCAGTTCCCTCTCCGGAGGACAGACTGGATTCTGATGGGGGACGGACGGGGCCGACGGCGGTGCCCCTGCGCCGCCCTCCCCTGACCGTCCGGCATCCCCGAGGCACGGGGCAGGTGGCGGCGGCGACGTGGGGCGGCGGAGCACCGCTTTCGCCACACGGAACCCCGCAGCTCCACCATCGCGCCGGCGCCATCATGGAGGCTCCGGGTCCGCGGCTGCCCCTCCTGCTCCGCGCTCCCATTGGTCGGTCCGCCAAGGGGGGCGGGCACTCCGCGTGGGGGCCTTTCCCTCCGTCGTCGCACCGTCGTTGCGTCATCACTGCGCGCGTCCCGGATGGCCCCAGCCTGGCTGTCCGCGGTGCTGCCTGCCGCCATGCGCCTGCTTCGCTTCCCACGGCCCCAGGGCGGCCGGGCCCCGGCTGGGGCTGGAGGAGGAGGGGGAGGAGAAGAAGGATGAGGAGAAGGAGAAGGAGAAGGAGAAGGAGAAGGAGAAGGAGAAGGAGAAAGAAGGAGAGGAGAAGGAGGGCGGGGATGTGGTGGACCTCAGCGAGGCCGAGCCCGCCCTGCCCCGCTCCATGCGGGCCTTCCTGGAGAGCGGCGAGCTGTCGGCTGCCTGCAGGTGGAGGAGCGGGGTCTCTGGGCGGGTGGCTGGGGCCCGGCGATGGCGCTGGGGAACTTGCTGACCATGAGGGGCTCCGTGGGCACCTTGACGTCCTGCTCCAGGCAGCGGTCGCGGTACTTCAGCCCCACGCAGATCACCTTCTCGGGGTCGTCGATGGCACCAACAGCCGCACTCACGCGGTGCCCTGGGTTTTTCTTCCCTTCCTTGTTTGTGCGTGATGCTTTTGTAGGAACTTCATAGGTGTTCAGGAAGTGCAAACTCTTCTGAGATATGAGTTGTTTTCAAGAGAGCCCCATTGCATCCATTCCACTTGGGCTGTTTTGTTCCCTCCTGAGGCTGAAAGGGACTTCAGAACCCTACATAGAACTTGCTGCTGCTCCAGCATGGAAAGCAGAGATCGTGAAGTGTGACTGCCATTGGGGCAGGGGGGAGAGGAGCTAAGACATTCATCTGCCAGCATGAAGTAGCAGGTCTTGAAAATGGTAGCGGCTGTGGTAGGCCAATTGGCAGGACCGTCAGCAGTGAAAATGAATTACTTCTGTGGGACGGTCCTGATTCAGCTGACAATGCTGCAGGAATCATACAGCCTTCGTGCAGCACATGAGGAGCTTGTTGTTGCAAAGCAGGTGCTTTGCATCACTCTGACGTTCTGCCATGGACTCTTCTTCCTAGTTTTTGATGTATATGGAGGCATTGCTAAGGAGGACATAACAGGCAGCATTAAATCCGAGGCGTCAGGAGACCTGGAAGATGCTTTGCTGGCTGTGGGTGAGTGCTCTGCTTTTAAACCTTGTCTACAAAGTAATGAAATGATGAGAGGTGCTGTGAGTTCCCTTGATTGGCTGTTACATAGTTTCAGACATGGTTTGTCTTTGGTTACGGGCACAAAGCCAGGCTGGGTGGGACCTGGAGCACCCTGGTGTAGAGGGAGGTGTCCCTGGCGATTGCAGGGGGGTTGGAACAAGATGATCTTAGGGGTCCCTTCCAACCCAAACCATTCTATGATTCTATGCTTTAAGGACCCAATTGGGTGAGAAGGTGTTGTGCTTTATAGTACAGCGTGCTTGGCCAAAGGATGCTTTGGCAGCAGAGGTTTGCTGTCAGGAGGCATGGAAGCCTTCCCGCAAATACTGCTGTGCACCAGGCACAGAGACGTCAGCTCCCAGCGTGTCACTGACTGTGGATGCCTGCACTGCACCTGCTGTTTGCTAGCCTGGAGTTGCATCTTGACAGAAGAAACAGCTGCACCGTGAAAGTGCTGCACAGCGATGTGGAAAACCTCCTGCTTTTCTGACCTTAATTCTCTTGTTCTTGTCTCTCCTTACAGTAAAGTGTGTGTGAAACAAGCCTGCGTACTTTGCTGAAAGACTGTATAAATCCATGAAGGTAAACAGATTGTGGAGTAAGATTGCTTGCTTCTTTCTCGCATTTTCATGCTCGAGTCAGCAGCATCATGGCAATCATGAGACGGGAGCTGCAGCCAGTCAGGAAACTGGCTTTTCTAGGAAAGCTCAGGCTTTTCTGCACATCGGGGCAATAGTCATACTCAGGAGCAGGCTGCTAATGGATCGCTCCATTAAGGCAGAAATGCTCTAACTAAGAACAGCTCCTGCACAAGACCGGGCACTGAGGCCTTTGTGTCTGTCTGTGATTCTCCAGAAGGTTCTGTGTTAGCTGTACGTGGTTGCTTTGCTTCCTAGGGCCTGGGAGCAGATGGCAACACTCTGATCAGAGTGGTGGTGTTCCGCTTCAAGATAGATATACTGGATATCGGAAGAGAGCTCCTGACTATGTATGGGAAGTCTCTCTACTCCTTCATTAAGGTAAACTTGTTGATCTTAGACACAAAAAGTGGGATTTGCTGTGTGCTTTTAAGGGGATGATCCCCCTTGACACCTGTTGGGTATTTTAGAGTGGCTGAGATTAGGCAGACATTACAAAGACATACTGAAAATGTTCCTGAATCTTCTTAAATTGTCTAGAAGAATACAAGCACTGCAAAAGAATTCTGTGTCTTAAGAAGAATTCTGATTCAGTAGAACTTAAAAATTATTCATATTCCTTTTTTTTTCCTTTCTCAGTAAGTCAGTTTGCTCTGGCCTTCTCTCTTCCTCTCTTCTACTTTCTGTTTTTCTGCACTCTTCTCCCTCTTTTCTCTGCACCATTCCTTCCCTTCTTCCTGCATCTGCCCTTCCCTCTTCTGCTGTTCCCTCTGTTCTCCTCGCTCTCTCTTTCTTTCCCTTGCCATTTTTAGATCAGCTCTCCTTACGCGTATCCTCTCTTCCGTTTTGCCCTCTTTCTTCCCCCCTCTCATTCATCACTCTTCTGTTCTTCCCCCTTACAAGCTCCTCTCTTCCCTTTTTTCTTTGTTCTGCTCGATCTTTTCTCTCCTCTCCTTCTCTGCTCTCCTCTTTATTGTCCCTGCTCCTCTCTCTGTCCCCCACTTTTTCCCTTCTTTCTTCTCATTTATTCACCTTTGTATTCCCAGGGAGACTGCTCAGGAGACTACAGGAACGTTCTGCTGAAGCTCTGTGGCAGCGAGGATTGAAGGATTCCTGGGGTATGTCCCGCGTTATGGGAAGGAGGGGATCATAAGGATTTCTCTCAGGTTTTTGTTTGTTTGTTTGTTTGTTTGTTTCTCTCATTAATTGCTATGAGTAGTGATTTTGATTAATTAATTCTCTGGTTGGGTAATAGCAGTTCCGTTTTAGCCTAGTAAAAAAAAGCCTTGTTTTACTAGCTTTAACCAAATCTATTTTGGCTTTGTTATTTCCTTGCAAGCTGTCCTTCTCTTCTGCATTTACCAGTAAATCCTGTCAAATGAAGCAAATTTGGATGCAGAATGTAGAAATTTGCAGAGGGAGGAATTAACTTTGTCATTATATGGAGAGAATGCAGCCTGGCTTCAGCTTTTGGAAGATAATGAAACCCCTCCAAAAGAACCCATCTGAAGTACAATCAGTGTTGATGTCATAGTGGTCTTTTCCAACCTAAATGATTCTAGGGTCACCAAATCCAACCCCAACCCATTCCCACCATGCCCACTAACCATGTCCATCAGTGCCACACCTCCATGGTCCTTGCAAAGCTCTAACTTGACAACTTGCTCTCTGAGTGTGGAGCACAAACAGCCGTGCTGCACTTTGTGTGTATGTTGCCTGTAGGTCTGGAGGTGGGAAAGCTGCCCCAGTGACTGCAGAAGGAACTTCAGCTGCGCTACCATAGAATCATAGAATGGCCTGGGTTGAAAAGGACCATAACGATCATCGAGTTTCAACCCCCTGTTATGTGCAGGGTCGCCAACCACCAGACCCTCCCTAATACCTCCAGGGCAAGACTGGGCTTTTCCCTTACCACCTCCCAAGGTGAAAGCATTCCTGTGGTCTTCCCTGTCACCCAGTACATCCCCTTCCCCCACCATCTCTAGTTTAAAGCCCTGCTAACCAGCCCAGCCAACTTGTTCCCAAGAATATTTGTAGCCCTTCTAGTCAGTCAGCTCCCATTCGCTGTCAGCATTCCCCCTTTCTCAAGGCTGCGTCCCAAGCCTGGTTACAGGTCAGCCTCATAGTCTTGGTCTGTCTGCCTTGACTGGTGGGAGTGTAAATCATCAGGTTTGTGTGTCAAGCCTTTGCTCTCAATTAATTGCTGCCATTGGAACGGCACCTATTAAAGCATGACCTGTCCATAAAGCGTGTCGTCAGCACTGCCTGATGCCTCATCCTAAGCTGCCTTGTTATGGGGTCACATACCAAATGTGCCAGCACCGTCTGCTGGGACTCCTGGATAACACTGCTGTTAGAAACTCTGCTTTTGGTTGGTGCCTTTGTGTGATGTGAAATTCCCTACCAACCTCTGAAATAGAGCTTTCTTCTAAGCCCTACGCTCCTGTCTGCTAAGCTGTGCATTCTTATCACTGCACAGTGTGGTTCTTGTTTGCTTTTGCAGGTGTTTGTAACTGTTGGAGAATAACGCTCTGAAGGCATCACAGACTGCCTGCTTGTCTCTGCAGTGCTCGGGGCTGTTCTGAGCTGCAGGCTCGCTGCAGTCCCGTGGCATAGCCTTGCATCTGGTGACGGACTGAAGCTGGAGAATCCTGGCAGCAGAGGACGCTCCTGTCCCACAGAAGGGCTCACAGCTCCACCGCAGCTCCACCGACCTCAGTGCTGGTGAGGAGGCTGAGATGCCTCCAAGTGATGAATGCAGTCCACCCAACCTTACACCTCGTGTGGTTCACTGTGCGAGGCGACCAGGAAGAAAGGTGGGCACAGGTAATACTGCATCAAAAGCAACTGCAGAGCTCTCAGGCTGGTAGTCCAGGGTGTGGGGGCCCAGGTGGTGCTGTGGGACAGGTGTGAAAGGAGGGCACTGGTGGTGCGTGCCAGTCCTTGGCTGCAGGACTGGTGCTGGTGGCAGGGCCTTGGGTTTGTGTCTGCAGGACCTATTTGCAGATTGGTGTCTGCTTGGAAGGGATGGGACCCACCTCCCAAAGGGAGGTGAGGATATTTTCATCAGTAGGATGGCAGCTTCACAAGGGAGGCTTTAACCTAAGAATGGTGAGGGCTTTTGATCACAGGGATGGGGTGATGTGAGGAAGAGGGACCAGAAAATCAGCACTTGCAGGGTTGCAAGGAAATGCCTGAAGGCACTGCTATGGGGAGATCCCCCAAAGCTCCAGAGGAGGTTGTGGTGGGTAACGGGGGGGAGGCTGCTTGGAATTGTGCAGAGGGAGAGCTGGAGAGAGAAATAGATGGACAGAGGGATCAACAGAGGAGAGAACTGTTGGTTGGATGGATGGATGGATGGATGGACGGACGGACGGACGGATGGATGGATGGATGGATGGATGGATGGAAAAACGGATTGAAGGATCATTGGATGGACGGAACGATTGTTGGATGAAAGGGTGGATGTAAATACAGGTGGGTGGAGAGATCAACAGGAAAATATGATTTCTGCCTCAAAGACCAGTGTGCCCCCAGGCCCCACTCCCTCCATGGGGACCAGTGGGGGTGGCCCTGGGGGTACAGAACCCACGTCCCATTGGCTGGAGCCACTCTCTTGGCTGCTACAGAACCCAGAACCTTTGGAGGAGGCTCAGTTCCATGGCTCTGGCATGGGGAGTGCTGGATCCCTGGATCCTCTGTCCATTTGGGATGGGGTGATGGGGTCTGTGGTGCAGGATGGATCTTGGGTATGGTGGTCTGTTGCCCCCTTTTAGTGGGATGTGGGGTGAGAGAAGTCCTTGCCGTATGGGTCCCCTTCTTACAGGAGGGATTGGGCTCTATGGAGTAGAATGGGTCAGTGAGGTCCGTTGCCCACCTATCAGGTTTACGGGGTCCAGTGGGGCAGGGAGGGGTCCCAAACCCCTCAGTTGGATGCCCTGTTTAAGGTGGGAAGGAAGATAATGAGGTAAAGCGGGGCAGAGGGAGGGCCCCTCCCGGGAGGGCCCCTCCCCTTCATTGCTGTGATGTCAGTGGGGTAACAGCAGTTCTCAGGGTAACTGTCCCAACCCCAAACCATCCTAGACTCCTCTCTGATCAGCTGTGAAGATGGTGCCTTGTGGCCTTGTTCCCATCTGGGATGGATCGTTCTACAATGCTGTGTGTCCCATTGGGCCAAAAGTACTTACTGGTTTGGTGCTGAAATCCAACTCCATCCCTCACCAGCTGTATTCCCAAGGAATCCTCCTTCCCCATCCTCCCCAAGCTCCCAACTTCTATCTCCAACTGATGTGCAGAAATCAAACTCTATAACCACAGAGTAGTTATAAAGCAGGTATGTTTAATCAGCGCTGCACACACGCTGGATGCAGAGGGGGTATTCCCACCTAGCCTGCATACCGGAGGGCAAGCAAGGCACATACTTAAAGAACAAGCTGCTTACATATGCATTAGGATAAGGATAGGATAAGGGGGAATATGTGGAGTCATTCATGCATCTACTTACAAGTTGGGTCATCCCATTATGTGCTCCAAATACAAGGTTGAATTTTGGTCCTAAAATAATAGTGCTGTTAGCAGCAGCTTCCTCACCTGCCCCTAAGCAAATGGGCTCCCTCTGACCGCTTTTATGTTTGTGCTGAGCAGGTCAATTTAGTGACGGGACCCCAAAGCATGGTACGTCCATCCCTGCCTTTGGTAGTCATGTGCAGATCCAGCAGTCAGAGAAGTTTGAAGTCTTAGCACAGTTACTAATTACACTGTAAAAGGAGCTCTCTTCCCAGGCCAGAACACCTCCCTCATCCATTGAGATAAAGCAAATTAGTAACCAGCTCATCTTGTCTCGATGAGTTTAACTTTTGACGGTGCACTTTCCTTGGCAGACCAAGTAGTTCCCCGGCATCTTGGAATAACCTCCTGCAACAATACTTACCTCACATGCCTTATTAGTCCTACGAGGGAATGCCTCCAGCCACCCTAAAAAGCTATCAGGACCAACATACCGCAATATACCCCCCCGCCCCCCCCCGCCTTTTCTTGGGAGTTCTGAGAAATCAATTTGCCATTGTTGCCCTGGCAGGTTCCCTTTCCCAGTAGGCCCACTTGTACCCTGTTCCTGGTACTAGGATTGTACTTGGTAGTCTCTGTTCCCGCAGTATGTTTTCTTATCTTCCCTTAGAACCAATTTCCATACAATACTAACGGGCACAACAATGTGTCCATCTGGGCGTGAACCCATCTGTCAGCTTGCTCTCTTCCCTTCTAAACCACTAATTAGATTCCTATCCTCCGTAGGATATTTTACAGGTTCTGACTCAGGTTCCGAGATTTTAAGTTTACCGTCTGGAATTAAAGCCTTCTTCAACTGCCTGTTCTGCCACCTGATCCGCCATCTTATCTCCAGTTTCCCGTACAGTGCTACCTTTCTGATGTCCTTTACAGAGTATAATAGCCATGCTCTTTGGTAGGCGTACATCATACTGAATGTTTTCCTTGTGTGTGAGCAATCCTTGCTCTTTCCAGATGGCACTATGAGCGTGTTCCACCCCAAAAGCATGTTTAGCATCTGACCATGTATTTAAGGCTCTTGTCAAGGCAGTTATTGCAGCCTTCTGAGCCAAGTCCCCACAGGCAATGGTTGTTCGATTACCTGGTCAGTAGCAGTTACTGCATATCCTGCCTTACGGTTGCCTTGTCTCACAACACTGCTTCTGTCGGATGAACCCAGGAATCCTCAGCACTGTCCAATGGTTCCTCCTGTAGGTCTGGCCGACTGGCACAGTCAGTCTCCAAGCAGTCGCACGCTGCCGGTTTGGAGGTAGCTCTGTGTTGGTGTTAGAAGCATGGAATGGCCTGGGTTGAGAAGGACCTCAAAGATCGTCCAGTTCCAACCCCCTGCTATGTGCAGGGTCACCAACCGATGGACCAGGCTGCCCAGAGCCTTGTCTTGAAGAAGATTGTTTTTAGGAGAACAAAAACTTTGGACCACCTTTCAAATACAGAGAAAAAAATAACGCTGTATTATTTTTTTGTTTTATTTTCCTGTTGTTATGATCAGGTAAAGAGACAGACATATCACATCTCAGAAATGGCTTTACTTCAGTGGCCTTAAATGGTCCCTCTGTGATCATTATTTTCTTATTGAATCGCTGTCAGACACAGCTGGTGGATTTTGGACGTGCAGTTTGGAGTTCCTGGCTAAAATGAACCACATGAATACGGATTACGGATATTCTTATCTCAGCACGCTTTTGAGATGGAGCATTCAAATTACAAGACCTTCAGTCTGCTGTTTTAATCTGACCCAGAAGGAAAACTTCACTACAGTTCGTTTCCTTGATTCCCGTGCAATTTTATTTTGGAACTGAAGCTCAATCGGATTTAAACAACTTTTTTGAAAGTCTGTAATGAAAGTTGCATTTTTGCTTACACGTAGCCGCTTTGACCCACGGTGAATGGAAGTCATAAAGCAGGGTATAAAGGGAGTTTCTAAATTGCCTGTTGTTGAGGCCATTGAAGGCAACAGGAGAGTTCAGAATGTGACCTTTGAGAGCAAATTTGCCTCTGCTTCTTACTGAATTTTGTGTTGCGTTTTTCTGTATATATATTTTTTTGACTCAGAAATACAAATTATAATGAAGGTGAGGCACTTCACAATACATTTGGCTTCAGCATTGCTGAATATACATTTGTATATGTATATATATATGTATATATATATGTATATATATATGTATGTATATATGTATATATGCATTGTACAGCAAAAACATTTCAGAATCTGCAGAACGTTGCTAATAACTGCAGTGGAACAGGGAGGAATAGTGAAAACAGATTTCTGCTTTGAATGCTTTCAAATTTAATAATTAATGCATTTTATTTTTACTTGTATAGGATTATCATGAACTCTAGATAGGTAGTTACATTTGAAAATGCTAAGTGAGATAGCAAAACTGAATCATAAACACAGGAAACAGATTCTGCACTCATTTGCTTGCATTTCTGTCCTGCTGGCATGCTCTTTGTACTTTCTACCATTTCAGAATCACGGGAGCTAAAATAGTCTGAGAAAGAAGAGTCCAAATCCTTGCCTTTGGAAGGCCCAGCTCGTTACCCAACTCCTGAGCAAAGAAAAAGAATAAAGGCTTCAGTCACCACACATACTCACACTGGGAGGTGGGAGTGGGAGGGAGGTGGGAGGTGAAAGGAGGGATGGAGAAGTGGACGGATGGACAACGTGGAAGTAGAGAGGGATGGATAGGGGGAGGGATGGAGAACGAGGAAGGAGGGAGGGACACGCACCGGGCCACGTGCTTGGCTCACAAAGGTGACACCATCCTCCTTGTCGCAGACTTCAGCCTCAGCGTGACTGTCAGCCCTGTGGACACGCTGGCTGTCACTGTGCCCACCGTCTGCCACATCACCTGCAGCCTCTGTGGAACTTCAATGGCCGTCTCCACACCGACCGCCTCATCCAGAGCAGCACTGCCACGGGTCACCGCCTCAGTCCCGGTCCCAGGTGTCCCCTGTGCCGGCAATCCCCCAGCAGTGAGTGAGTGGGCAGTGGACACAACCTGGGCTTCTCGCCGGGCCCTGCACGGGTGGTGGCAGTGTTCCAGGGGCACCGCCTCCGGCCCCACCCATCCCTCTCCAAAAACGAGCTGATGCTGTTCTCCTGGTTTGAGCGGCTGTGTACGGACTGTGCGACTGCCCGAGGGGAACCTTCCAACCTACTGCCTGAACTGAACTGAACTGAACTTCGGTGTCACGAGCGCGGCTGCAGATATGCAGTAACCGGACTGAAACTGCAACTATCGAAAGACCCACATGCAGAACAAACCGTACAGTGCACAGAATTCAGTGCACTTCATCACTGCAGTGATGAAGGAACTCGGCAACGGGGCCGCTGTTGTGTTTTGGTAACAGTGAGGAGGCACCAGCAACGAGCTGTGGATTGGCTGCCCCCCCTGCGCTGCACTGTGCATTCACGCGCTGGCCACGCGTAGAGTGCGTGATCCGGCTCAGGGCATACAGACATGTCAGGAGGGCAGCAGGGTGAGGTAACTCAGGCAGAGGACACCGCTGCCTCCATGGGGATGCCCGCAAGGCCCTGAGCCAACCAGTCCCTCCCCTTACAGCCAATCCGAGCTGTGCTGGCTGATGGTCCTTTTGGGACCTCTTGGCGGATCGGTAGCTGTGCACTGCAGTGCTTAAACGCTCGCTTTGGCCGACTGTGTGTGTGAGCGTGTGTTCTGTGCACTGCCTCATCCCCGCGTCCCAACACCCCGACGCAGCGGTGCTCCGTGCCGTCCTGCAGGCTGCTGTGCAGCGCGCAGTGCTGCAGAGCTGTACTTCCCGGCCCTGTGCTCTCCAGCAGTCTCGTGTGAGTTCTGCCTCCCCCAGAAAACTCTTCTGGGGCAGTGCTGGTGCACCCCTGTGCACGCACACGCGTGTGAAAAAGCAAGCACTGACATGCACACACCCCTGTACGTGCACACGCACGTGTATCCACACACCTGCACACACCCACAGGCAAACACGTGCACACATGTGCAAGAACACCTTTGCTGACATCCATGAGCACACATACATCTACATGCATGTACACACGTGTGCAAAATGACACATCCATGTTCAAGCACAGCGATCTGTACGCACACATTTCAAGCCTACCTTTGCACACACATGCACATCCTTTGCACTCCTGTGTGCAAACAGCCACATACGTGCATGAACACGTGCGGTTCAACCCTGTGGCGTATTTGTGGTCAAGCTGTGCGACCCTGCCCTTGCACAAACCCATGTGCAGACATTGCAACCGCATCCCTCTGCACATAGCTGTGGCAAGCCCATATTTGCACACACATATGAACACACACCCACATGGGCCACCTTTGCACGCTCACATCGCAAACAGCACCTTGCATGCCTCCATTTGCATGCAGACGTGCAAGCACAGCCTTGCACACGCATATGAATGCGCATGTGTGCAGAACCATACACACAAGTGCAAAGATGTACTCCCACACGTACCTGTGCAGTCACACACATGCAAGCACATCCTTGCACACCCGTGTGCACACACCATCCGTACGCATGCAAAGGTATGCAAAACCATGCAGCCATGTACAAAGACCTCGATGCTCCTAACCATGATTATGCAGACATACATGTAAATGCAGACACGTGTGCAACGCAACCCTTTTGCACACTCACATGCAAATACCATCCTGGAAACATCTAGCTGCGTGTGCACGTGTGCAGCCCCACCTCTTTGCACACCCCTGAGCATGCACACATGCAAGTCCCTCCTTGCACACAAACACGTGCATGCACACACTTGTGTAACCCCATCCATTTGCATAGCACTGTGCACACGTACATGTATGCAACCTTCTGTCTACCTCCATGCACAGACACCCATGTGCACCAGCCAGACCCCTTTGCGCACCCTCGTTTGCTTTCACAAGCATATGCAACCCCATTCCTTTGCACATGCATGGGCAAATATCTTGAAGAAGACATCTGATTACACATGCACGTGTGCAACCCCACACTTTTGAGCTCCCCTGGGCAAACACACACATGTGCCACCTTGTTCACACACTTCCCACATGCTCATACGCACCTGCGCACTCCCACCCCTTTGCACAACCGTGCACACACACATCTAAATCGACCCTTGCACACACCCACGTGCACGCACACATCTGCAAGCCCATCCTTGCCCAAAACCACTTCTATGCACACACTTGTGCATCCCCACCCCTTTGCACACCCCTGCATACAGGCACGTGTGCAACCCTTCCTTGCACTCACGACTTGCGTGCACAAACCTGTACCACGCCGCCCTTGCTCACTCACCCACATGTGCAAGCCCAACACTTTGCACAGCCCTGTGAATGCACGCACCTGCGCAACCCCACCAGTTTGTTAACCCTTGCACACACACGTGTGCAACTCCATCCTTACACTCTCCATGTGCTTACTCACAGCTGTGTAACCCCTCCCCTTGTGCACCCACGTGTACACAAAACATGTGCAACCCCACCCTTGCGCACACCCACACGCATGCACACACACACACACGTGCCTGCCTGCGTTGGCTGGCTGGATGGTTGGCATCGCAGCACCTGCCTGCCTTGGCTGGCTGTCTGTCTGTCTGTCCCAGGGTACGTTTGGATCCGACAGTCAGGATGCCTCAGGAGCAGAGGCAAGAAAACCACGCACCCAGAGCAGAACACAGAGGTAGGAATTTTATTCAACAGCCTCACACGGACACACAAACAAACACCTATTGTAGACAACCCCATGAGAGACAGCAAACTGCCCAAAGGAAAGAAAGGACCACAGCAGCAGTGGATGCGATGGGCAATGCCAGCACAACGGCCCCTGCTGCAAAGGGCACGTTTCCTCTCTCCTGCTTTGATTCTCCCCAGGGCCTGCAGCGTTTGTTCCACTGAACGCCGTCCCCTCTCGTCCACTGTGTCATACAAAGCCAAAGTGGAACACCTGCAAGCAAAACAAATCTTTGCACAAACAAGATGAACAACCAGGTCAGCTCTCTCCACAAAACAAGCTCTCCATGGCTACAGCTAAAATATCAATTCCCCTAAAACTGGCAAAATTCTCTCTTCCATCCCAGGATCACTCATCAGTCAGAGGCATTCACACACTCCTACACAGTAAAATTTCATATTTACGTTCATAAAATTTCTTGCAATCCATTATGTATAATTATTAGCATTATTCGGCTCATTTCATTCCTCATTTCACAATTTTTTTGTTATTTTTAAAAAACCCTTCCAGTCCCTAACCTCCACCGCCATTTGCCTTCCTCCACAGAGATGCTTGCTTCTGGCCAGCACTCCTGCCCGGTGCCTAGCCCACACACCTCATCTCTTGGGGAGATAGCAAGGTGGCCTGTAGCTACCCACACCTCCTCCCGGGCATGGCTTCTCAGCTTTGCTTCAAGCCCAGAACCCAAAGGAGCTCCTCTTACCTTTTGGCCCACGTTCTTCTCCTCCCGCGCAGCTCCTGTGGCAAGCAGGGGCACAGCTCTGGACAGATTCCTCCATTCCTGCAAGGTTGCTTTTTGTCATTCTTTGCCTTCTTTTGCTTTGCTCTCTTTTGCTGTGCTATGCCTAGCTTTCCTACTTGCTTGCTCTGTATTTACATGCATTGCTTTTTACTTGTTATTCTCTTTTTTCCTCTGTTTCATTATTTTCCCTTCAAACCCTCCCCTTCCCTCACCCTACCTCCAATTTTTCCTTCCCACCCTCTCCCCCCCCCCCCCCGTCCACCCACGCCCCCACTTACTCACCCCCCTCTCCACCCCTCCTCCCTCCCCCCTCTTGCCCCCCTCACCCCCCTCTAGCCCCACCGCTTTCCCCTCTGCTCCTCCCCCTCTCCCCCCACTCCTTCACTTCCCCTCCCCTCCCCTCTCTTTTCTCCCTTCCACTACCATTCCCCCTTGCTTTAAGGGAAACTTACCTTTCCTGCTCTTCACTGACTTCTTGATTCTCGTGGCTTTGGCTGCTATTTTGCCTTGCTTTGCTCTGCTGTGCTATGCACTGCTTTCTCTGTATTTCTTGCCATCCACTCCTTCCTTCGAGTTATTCTTTACTTTTTGACTTGGCTTTTTTCTTCTTTTCTCTTTACCTTTCTTCTCTTGTCATTATTCGTTTTTCCTTTTGTTTTTTCTTTTTTCATCTACTGTTTTTTTCTTTCTTTTTTCTTTTTTTTTTCATATTTTTCTGTCCTCTTTTTTATTTCTATTTTCTTTTTTCTTTTCTCTTTTCTTTATCATTTTCTTTTTTTTTATCTTTTCTCTTTTTTCTCTTTTTTGTTCATGTTCTTTTTTCTTTTCTCTTTTTTCTCTTTTTTTCATTTTTTTCTCTTTTTACTCTTTTTTGTTCATTTTTTTCTTTTTTCTTTTCATTTTTTCTCTTTTTCTTATTTTTCTTTTCTTTTTTTCTCTTTTTTCATATTTTTTGTTCTTATTTTTCTTTTCTTTTTCATCATAGGTTTGCCTTCAGCCCTCCCCTCAGCCCTTCCCTCCGCTCTGCTCTTCACCCATCCCCTCCCCATCCCCATCCCTTCTTTCTCCCTTACCCCCCCCTTTCCCCTTGCCTTTGCCTCCCATTACCTTGCCTGCCCTTCACTTACCTTCTCCTCACTTCCTGCTTCTTGATGCTCTGGGCTTTTGCTGCTACTCACGCCAAACCTCAACACTTGCCTACTCTGCTTGCTGCTCTGCCAAGTTGCTCTCTACTCTGCTCGCAGCTTCACGCCTACTGCCTGCCCTTCTCTATCCCCTTCTCGTGCCCTTCAGGCTTTTCCTCCCCTTGCTGAGCAAGGCCATGCCCGGTAGCTACCCTTGAACCTCCTCCGCCCTTTGCCTTCCTCCACAGAGATGCTTGCTTCTGGCCAGCACCCCTGCCCGGTGCCTAGCCCACGCACCTCATCTCTTGGGGAGATAGCAAGGTGGCCTGTAGCTACCCACACCTCCTCCCGGGCATGGCTTCTCAGCTTTGCTTCAAGCCCAGAACCCAAAGGAGCTCCTCTTACCTTTTGGCCCACGTTCTTCTCCTCCCGCGCAGCTCCTGTGGCAAGCAGGGGCACAGCTCTGGACAGATTCCTCCATTCCTGCAAGGTTGCTTTTTGTCATTCTTTGCCTTCTTTTGCTTTGCTCTCTTTTGCTGTGCTATGCCTAGCTTTCCTACTTGCTTGCTCTGTATTTACATGCATTGCTTTTTACTTGTTATTCTCTTTTTTCCTCTGTTTCATTATTTTCCCTTCAACCCTCCCCTTCCCTCACCCTACCTCCAATTTTTCCTTCCCACCCTCTCCCCCCCCCCCCCGTCCACCCACGCCCCCACTTACTCACCCCCCTCTCCACCCCTCCTCCCTCCCCCCTCTTGCCCCCCTCACCCCCCTCTAGCCCCACCGCTTTCCCCTCTGCTCCTCCCCCTCTCCCCCCACTCCTTCACTTCCCCTCCCCTCCCCTCTCTTTTCTCCCTTCCACTACCATTCCCCCTTGCTTTAAGGGAAACTTACCTTTCCTGCTCTTCACTGACTTCTTGATTCTCGTGGCTTTGGCTGCTATTTTGCCTTGCTTTGCTCTGCTGTGCTATGCACTGCTTTCTCTGTATTTCTTGCCATCCACTCCTTCCTTCGAGTTATTCTTTACTTTTTGACTTGGCTTTTTTCTTCTTTTCTCTTTACCTTTCTTCTCTTGTCATTATTCGTTTTTCCTTTTGTTTTTTCTTTTTTCATCTACTGTTTTTTTCTTTTCTTTTTTTCTTTTTCTTTTTTTCATATTTTTCTGTCCTCTTTTTTATTTCTATTTCTTTTTTTCTTTTCTCTTTATCATTTTTCTTTTTTTATCTTTTCTCTTTTTTCTCTTTTTTGTTCATTTTTTCTTTTTTCTTTTCTCTTTTTTCTCTTTTTACTCATTTTTTTCTCTTTTTACTCTTTTTTGTTCATTTTTTTTCTTTTTTTCTTTTCATTTTTTCTCTTTTTCTTATTTTTCTTTTCTTTTTTTCTCTTTTTTCATATTTTTTGTTCTTATTTTTTCTTTTCTTTTTCATCATAGGTTTGCCTTCAGCCCTCCCCTCAGCCCTTCCCTCCGCTCTGCTCTTCACCCATCCCCTCCCCATCTCCATCCCTTCTTTCTCCCTTACCCCCCCCTTTCCCCTTGCCTTTGCCTCCCATTACCTTGCCTGCCCTTCACTTACCTTCTCCTCACTTCCTGCTTCTTGATGCTCTGGGCTTTTGCTGCTACTCACGCCAAACCTCAACACTTGCCTACTCTGCTTGCTGCTCTGCCAAGTTGCTCTCTACTCTGCTCGCAGCTTCACGCCTACTGCCTGCCCTTCTCTATCCCCTTCTCGTGCCCTTCAGGCTTTTCCTCCCCTTGCTGAGCAAGGCCATGCCCGGTAGCTACCCTTGAACCTCCTCCGCCCTTTGCCTTCCTCCACAGAGATGCTTGCTTCTGGCCAGCACCCCTGCCCGGTGCCTAGCCCACGCACCTCATCTCTTGGGGAGATAGCAAGGTGGCCTGTAGCTACCCACACCTCCTCCCGGGCATGGCTTCTCAGCTTTGCTTCAAGCCCAGAACCCAAAGGAGCTCCTCTTACCTTTTGGCCCACGTTCTTCTCCTCCCGCGCAGCTCCTGTGGCAAGCAGGGGCACAGCTCTGGACAGATTCCTCCATTCCTGCAAGGTTGCTTTTTGTCATTCTTTGCCTTCTTTTGCTTTGCTCTCTTTGCTGTGCTATGCCTAGCTTTCCTACTTGCTTGCTCTGTATTTACATGCATTGCTTTTTACTTGTTATTCTCTTTTTTCCTCTGTTTCATTATTTTCCCTTCAACCCTCCCCTTCCCTCACCCTACCTCCAATTTTTCCTTCCCACTCTCTCCCCCCCCCCCCCCCGTCCACCCACGCCCCCACTTACTCACCCCCCTCTCCACCCCTCCTCCCTCCCCCCTCTTGCCCCCCTCACCCCCCTCTTGCCCCACCGCTTTCCCCACTGCTCCTCCCCCTCTCCCCCCACTCCTTCACTTCCCCTCCCCTCCCCTCTCTTTTCTCCCTTCCACTACCATTCCCCCTTGCTTTAAGGGAAACTTACCTTTCCTGCTCTTCACTGACTTCTTGATTCTCGTGGCTTTGGCTGCTATTTTGCCTTGCTTTGCTCTGCTGTGCTATGCACTGCTTTCTCTGTATTTCTTGCCATCCACTCCTTCCTTCGAGTTATTCTTTACTTTTTGACTTGGCTTTTTTCTTCTTTTCTCTTTACCTTTCTTCTCTTGTCATTATTCGTTTTTCCTTTTGTTTTTTCTTTTTTCATCTACTGTTTTTTTCTTTTCTTTTTTTCTTTTTTCTTTTTTTCATATTTTTCTGTCCTCTTTTTTATTTCTATTTTCTTTTTTTCTTTTCCCTTTATCATTTTTCTTTTTTTATCTTTTCTCTTTTTTCTCTTTTTTGTTCATTTTTTCTTTTTTCTTTTCTCTTTTTTCTCTTTTTACTCATTTTTTTCTCTTTTTACTCTTTTTTTTTCTTTTTTTTCTTTTTTTCTTTTCATTTTTTCTCTTTTTCTTATTTTTCTTTTCTTTTTTTTCTCTTTTTTTATATTTTTTGTTCTTATTTTTTCTTTTCTTTTTTCATCATAGGTTTGCCTTCAGCCCTCCCCTCAGCCCTTCCCTCCGCTCTGCTCTTCACCCATCCCCTCCCCATCCCCATCCCTTCTTTCTCCCTTACCCCCCCCTTTCCCCTTGCCTTTGCCTCCCATTACCTTGCCTGCCCTTCACTTACCTTCTCCTCACTTCCTGCTTCTTGATGCTCTGGGCTTTTGCTGCTACTCACGCCAAACCTCAACACTTGCCTACTCTGCTTGCTGCTCTGCCAAGTTGCTCTCTACTCTGCTCGCAGCTTCACGCCTACTGCCTGCCCTTCTCTATCCCCTTCTCGTGCCCTTCAGGCTTTTCCTCCCCTTGCTGAGCAAGGCCATGCCCGGTAGCTACCCTTGAACCTCCTCCGCCCTTTGCCTTCCTCCACAGAGATGCTTGCTTCTGGCCAGCACCCCTGCCCGGTGCCTAGCCCACGCACCTCATCTCTTGGGGAGATAGCAAGGTGGCCTGTAGCTACCCACACCTCCTCCCGGGCATGGCTTCTCAGCTTTGCTTCAAGCCCAGAACCCAAAGGAGCTCCTCTTACCTTTTGGCCCACGTTCTTCTCCTCCCGCGCAGCTCCTGTGGCAAGCAGGGGCACAGCTCTGGACAGATTCCTCCATTCCTGCAAGGTTGCTTTTTGTCATTCTTTGCCTTCTTTTGCTTTGCTCTCTTTTGCTGTGCTATGCCTAGCTTTCCTACTTGCTTGCTCTGTATTTACATGCATTGCTTTTTACTTGTTATTCTCTTTTTTCCTCTGTTTCATTATTTTCCCTTCAACCCTCCCCTTCCCTCACCCTACCTCCAATTTTTCCTTCCCACCCTCTCCCCCCCCCCCCCCGTCCACCCACGCCCCCACTTACTCACCCCCCTCTCCACCCCTCCTCCCTCCCCCCTCTTGCCCCCCTCACCCCCCTCTAGCCCCACCGCTTTCCCCTCTGCTCCTCCCCCTCTCCCCCCACTCCTTCACTTCCCCTCCCCTCCCCTCTCTTTTCTCCCTTCCACTACCATTCCCCCTTGCTTTAAGGGAAACTTACCTTTCCTGCTCTTCACTGACTTCTTGATTCTCGTGGCTTTGGCTGCTATTTTGCCTTGCTTTGCTCTGCTGTGCTATGCACTGCTTTCTCTGTATTTCTTGCCATCCACTCCTTCCTTCGAGTTATTCTTTACTTTTTGACTTGGCTTTTTTCTTCTTTTCTCTTTACCTTTCTTCTCTTGTCATTATTCGTTTTTCCTTTTGTTTTTTCTTTTTTCATCTACTGTTTTTTTCTTTTCTTTTTTTCTTTTTTTTTTCATATTTTTCTGTCCTCTTTTTTATTTCTATTTTCTTTTTTCTTTTCTCTTTATCATTTTTCTTTTTTATCTTTTCTCTTTTTTCTCTTTTTTGTTCATTTTTTCTTTTTTCTTTCTCTTTTTTCTCTTTTTTTCATTTTTTTCTCTTTTTACTCTTTTTTGTTCATTTTTTTCTTTTTTTCTTTTCATTTTTTCTCTTTTTCTTATTTTCTTTTCTTTTTTCTCTTTTTTCATATTTTTTGTTCTTATTTTTTCTTTTCTTTTTTCATCATAGGTTTGCCTTCAGCCCTCCCCTCAGCCCTTCCCTCCGCTCTGCTCTTCACCCATCCCCTCCCCATCCCCATCCCTTCTTTCTCCCTTACCCCCCCCTTTCCCCTTGCCTTTGCCTCCCATTACCTTGCCTGCCCTTCACTTACCTTCTCCTCACTTCCTGCTTCTTGATGCTCTGGGCTTTTGCTGCTACTCACGCCAAACCTCAACACTTGCCTACTCTGCTTGCTGCTCTGCCAAGTTGCTCTCTACTCTGCTCGCAGCTTCACGCCTACTGCCTGCCCTTCTCTATCCCCTTCTCGTGCCCTTCAGGCTTTTCCTCCCCTTGCTGAGCAAGGCCATGCCCGGTAGCTACCCTTGAACCTCCTCCGCCCTTTGCCTTCCTCCACAGAGATGCTTGCTTCTGGCCAGCACCCCTGCCCGGTGCCTAGCCCACGCACCTCATCTCTTGGGGAGATAGCAAGGTGGCCTGTAGCTACCCACACCTCCTCCCGGGCATGGCTTCTCAGCTTTGCTTCAAGCCCAGAACCCAAAGGAGCTCCTCTTACCTTTTGGCCCACGTTCTTCTCCTCCCGCGCAGCTCCTGTGGCAAGCAGGGGCACAGCTCTGGACAGATTCCTCCATTCCTGCAAGGTTGCTTTTTGTCATTCTTTGCCTTCTTTTGCTTTGCTCTCTTTTGCTGTGCTATGCCTAGCTTTCCTACTTGCTTGCTCTGTATTTACATGCATTGCTTTTTACTTGTTATTCTCTTTTTTCCTCTGTTTCATTATTTTCCCTTCAACCCTCCCCCTTCCCTCACCCTACCTCCAATTTTTCCTTCCCACCCTCTCCCCCCCCCCCCGTCCACCCACGCCCCCACTTACTCACCCCCCTCTCCACCCCTCCTCCCTCCCCCCTCTTGCCCCCCTCACCCCCCTCTAGCCCCACCGCTTTCCCCACTGCTCCTCCCCCTCTCCCCCCACTCCTTCACTTCCCTTCCCCTCCCCTCCCCTCTCTTTTCTCCCTTCCACTACCATTCCCCCTTGCTTTAAGGGAAACTTACCTTTCCTGCTCTTCACTGACTTCTTGATTCTCGTGGCTTTGGCTGCTATTTTGCCTTGCTTTGCTCTGCTGTGCTATGCACTGCTTTCTCTGTATTTCTTGCCATCCACTCCTTCCTTCGAGTTATTCTTTACTTTTTGACTTGGCTTTTTTCTTCTTTTCTCTTTACCTTTCTTCTCTTGTCATTATTCGTTTTTCCTTTTGTTTTTTCTTTTTCATCTACTGTTTTTTCTTTTCTTTTTTTCTTTTTTCTTTTTTTCATATTTTTCTGTTCTCTTTTTTATTTCTATTTTCTTTTTTTCTTTTCTCTTTTCTTTATCATTTTTCTTTTTTATCTTTTCTCTTTTTACTCTTTTTTGTTCATTTTTTCTTTTTTCTTTACTCTTTTTTCTCTTTTTTTTCATTTTTTTCTCTTTTACTCTTTTTTGTTCATTTTTTTTCTTTTTTTCTTTTCATTTTTTCTCTTTTTCTTATTTTTTTCTTTTTTTCTCTTTTTTCATATTTTTTGTTCTTATTTTTTCTTTTCTTTTTTCAACATAGGTTTGCCTTCAGCCCTCCCCTCAGCCCTTCCCTCCGCTCTGCTCTTCACCCATCCCCTCCCCATCCCCATCCCTTCTTTCTCCCTTACCCCCCCCTTTCCCCTTGCCTTTGCCTCCCATTACCTTGCCTGCCCTTCACTTACCTTCTCCTCACTTCCTGCTTCTTGATGCTCTGGGCTTTTGCTGCTACTCACGCCAAACCTCAACACTTGCCTACTCTGCTTGCTGCTCTGCCAAGTTGCTCTCTACTCTGCTCGCAGCTTCACGCCTACTGCCTGCCCTTCTCTATCCCCTTCTCGTGCCCTTCAGGCTTTTCCTCCCCTTGCTGAGCAAGGCCATGCCCGGTAGCTACCCTTGAACCTCCTCCGCCCTTTGCCTTCCTCCACAGAGATGCTTGCTTCTGGCCAGCACTCCTGCCCGGTGCCTAGCCCACACACCTCATCTCTTGGGGAGATAGCAAGGTGGCCTGTAGCTACCCACACCTCCTCCCGGGCATGGCTTCTCAGCTTTGCTTCAAGCCCAGAACCCAAAGGAGCTCCTCTTACCTTTTGGCCCACGTTCTTCTCCTCCCGCGCAGCTCCTGTGGCAAGCAGGGGCACAGCTCTGGACAGATTCCTCCATTCCTGCAAGGTTGCTTTTTGTCATTCTTTGCCTTCTTTTGCTTTGCTCTCTTTTGCTGTGCTATGCCTAGCTTTCCTACTTGCTTGCTCTGTATTTACATGCATTGCTTTTTACTTGTTATTCTCTTTTTCCTCTGTTTCATTATTTTCCCTTCAACCCTCCCCCTTCCCTCACCCTACCTCCAATTTTTCCTTCCCACTCTCTCCCCCCCCCCCCCATCCACCCACACCCCCACTTACTCACCCCCCTCTCCACCCCTCCTCCCTCCCCCCTCTTGCCCCCCTCACCCCCCTCTAGCCCCACCGCTTTCCCCTCTGCTCCTCCCCCTCTCCCCCCACTCCTTCACTTCCCTTCCCCTCCCCTCCCCTCTCTTTTCTCCCTTCCACTACCATTCCCCCTTGCTTTAAGGGAAACTTACCTTTCCTGCTCTTCACTGACTTCTTGATTCTCGTGGCTTTGGCTGCTATTTTGCCTTGCTTTGCTCTGCTGTGCTATGCACTGCTTTCTCTGTATTTCTTGCCATCCACTCCTTCCTTCGAGTTATTCTTTACTTTTTGACTTGGCTTTTTTCTTCTTTTCTCTTTACCTTTCTTCTCTTGTCATTATTCGTTTTTCCTTTTGTTTTTCTTTTTCATCTACTGTTTTTTTCTTTTCTTTTTTTCTTTTTTCTTTTTTTCATATTTTTCTGTCCTCTTTTTTATTTCTATTTTCTTTTTTTCTTTTCTCTTTTCTTTATCTTTTTTCTTTTTTATCTTTTCTCTTTTTTCTCTTTTTTGGCCATGTTCTTTTTTTCTTTTCTCTTTTTCTCTTTTTTTCGTTTTTTTTCTCTTTTTACTCTTTTTTGTTCATTTTTTCTTTTTTCTTTTCTCTTTTTTCTCTTTTTTTCATTTTTTTCTCTTTTTACTCTTTTTTTTCATTTTTTCTTTTTTTCTTTTCATTTTTTCTCTTTTTCCTTATTTTTCTTTTCTTTTTTTCTCTTTTTTCATATTTTTTGTTCTTATTTTTTCTTTTCTTTTTTCATCATAGGTTTGCCTTCAGCCCTCCCCTCAGCCCTTCCCTCCGCTCTGCTCTTCACCCATCCCCTCCCCATCCCCATCCCTTCTTTCTCCCTTACCCCCCCCTTTCCCCTTGCCTTTGCCTCCCATTACCTTGCCTGCCCTTCACTTACCTTCTCCTCACTTCCTGCTTCTTGATGCTCTGGGCTTTTGCTGCTACTCACGCCAAACCTCAACACTTGCCTACTCTGCTTGCTGCTCTGCCAAGTTGCTCTCTACTCTGCTCGCAGCTTCACGCCTACTGCCTGCCCTTCTCTATCCCCTTCTCGTGCCCTTCAGGCTTTTCCTCCCCTTGCTGAGCAAGGCCATGCCCGGTAGCTACCCTTGAACCTCCTCCGCCCTTTGCCTTCCTCCACAGAGATGCTTGCTTCTGGCCAGCACTCCTGCCCGGTGCCTAGCCCACGCACCTCATCTCTTGGGGAGATAGCAAGGTGGCCTGTAGCTACCCACACCTCCTCCCGGGCATGGCTTCTCAGCTTTGCTTCAAGCCCAGAACCCAAAGGAGCTCCTCTTACCTTTTGGCCCACGTTCTTCTCCTCCCGCGCAGCTCCTGTGGCAAGCAGGGGCACAGCTCTGGACAGATTCCTCCATTCCTGCAAGGTTGCTTTTTGTCATTCTTTGCCTTCTTTTGCTTTGCTCCCTTTTGCTGTGCTATGCCTAGCTTTCCTACTTGCTTGCTCTGTATTTACATGCATTGCTTTTTACTTGTTATTCTCTTTTTTCCTCTGTTTCATTATTTTCCCTTCAACCCTCCCCCTTCCCTCACCCTACCTCCAATTTTTCCTTCCCACCCTCTCCCCCCCCCCCCCCGTCCACCCACGCCCCCACTTACTCACCCCCCTCTCCACCCCTCCTCCCTCCCCCCTCTTGCCCCCCTCACCCCCCTCTAGCCCCACCGCTTTCCCCTCTGCTCCTCCCCCTCTCCCCCCACTCCTTCACTTCCCCTCCCCTCCCCTCTCTTTTCTCCCTTCCACTACCATTCCCCCTTGCTTTAAGGGAAACTTACCTTTCCTGCTCTTCACTGACTTCTTGATTCTCGTGGCTTTGGCTGCTATTTTGCCTTGCTTTGCTCTGCTGTGCTATGCACTGCTTTCTCTGTATTTCTTGCCATCCACTCCTTCCTTCGAGTTATTCTTTACTTTTTGACTTGGCTTTTTTCTTCTTTTCTCTTTACCTTTCTTCTCTTGTCATTATTCGTTTTTTCCTTTTGTTTTTTCTTTTTTCATCTACTGTTTTTTTCTTTTCTTTTTTTCTTTTTTCTTTTTTCATATTTTTCTGTCCTCTTTTTTATTTCTATTTTCTTTTTTCTTTTCTCTTTTCTTTATCATTTTTCTTTATCTTTTTTTTCTCTTTTTTTCATGTTCTTTTTTTCTTTTCTCTTTTTTCTCTTTTTTTCATTTTTTTCTCTTTTTACTCTTTTTTGTTCATTTTTTTCTTTTTTTCTTTTCATTTTTTCTCTTTTTCTTATTTTTCTTTTCTTTTTTTCTCTTTTTTCATATTTTTTGTTCTTATTTTTTCTTTTCTTTTTTCATCATAGGTTTGCCTTCAGCCCTCCCCTCAGCCCTTCCCTCCGCTCTGCTCTTCACCCATCCCCTCCCCATCCCCATCCCTTCTTTCTCCCTTACCCCCCCCTTTCCCCTTGCCTTTGCCTCCCATTACCTTGCCTGCCCTTCACTTACCTTCTCCTCACTTCCTGCTTCTTGATGCTCTGGGCTTTTGCTGCTACTCACGCCAAACCTCAACACTTGCCTACTCTGCTTGCTGCTCTGCCAAGTTGCTCTCTACTCTGCTCGCAGCTTCACGCCTACTGCCTGCCCTTCTCTATCCCCTTCTCGTGCCCTTCAGGCTTTTCCTCCCCTTGCTGAGCAAGGCCATGCCCGGTAGCTACCCTTGAACCTCCTCCGCCCTTTGCCTTCCTCCACAGAGATGCTTGCTTCTGGCCAGCACTCCTGCCCGGTGCCTAGCCCACACACCTCATCTCTTGGGGAGATAGCAAGGTGGCCTGTAGCTACCCACACCTCCTCCCGGGCATGGCTTCTCAGCTTTGCTTCAAGCCCAGAACCCAAAGGAGCTCCTCTTACCTTTTGGCCCACGTTCTTCTCCTCCCGCGCAGCTCCTGTGGCAAGCAGGGGCACAGCTCTGGACAGATTCCTCCATTCCTGCAAGGTTGCTTTTTGTCATTCTTTGCCTTCTTTTGCTTTGCTCCCTTTTGCTGTGCTATGCCTAGCTTTCCTACTTGCTTGCTCTGTATTTACATGCATTGCTTTTTACTTGTTATTCTCTTTTTTCCTCTGTTTCATTATTTTCCCTTCAACCCTCCCCTTCCCTCACCCTACCTCCAATTTTTCCTTCCCACCCTCTCCCCCCCCCCCCCGTCCACCCACACCCCCACTTACTCACCCCCCTCTCCACCCCTCCTCCCTCCCCCCTCTTGCCCCCCTCACCCCCCTCTAGCCCCACCGCTTTCCCCACTGCTCCTCCCCCTCTCCCCCCCACTCCTTCACTTCCCCTCCCCTCCCCTCTCTTTTCTCCCTTCCACTACCATTCCCCCTTGCTTTAAGGGAAACTTACCTTTCCTGCTCTTCACTGACTTCTTGATTCTCGTGGCTTTGGCTGCTATTTTGCCTTGCTTTGCTCTGCTGTGCTATGCACTGCTTTCTCTGTATTTCTTGCCATCCACTCCTTCCTTCGAGTTATTCTTTACTTTTTGACTTGGCTTTTTTCTTCTTTTCTCTTTACCTTTCTTCTCTTGTCATTATTCGTTTTTCCTTTTGTTTTTTCTTTTTTCATCTACTGTTTTTTCTTTTCTTTTTTTCTTTTTTCTTTTTTCATATTTTTCTGTCCTCTTTTTATTTCTATTTTCTTTTTTTCTTTTCTCTTTTCTTTATCTTTTTTTCTTTTTATCTTTTCTCTTTTTCTCTTTTTTGGCCATGTTCTTTTTTCTTTTCTCTTTTTTCTCTTTTTTCGTTTTTTTCTCTTTTTACTCTTTTTTGTTCATTTTTTCTTTTTTCTTTTCTCTTTTTTCTCTTTTTACTCATTTTTTTCTCTTTTTACTCTTTTTGTTCATTTTTTTCTTTTTTCTTTTCATTTTTTCTCTTTTTCCTTATTTTTCTTTTCTTTTTTTCTCTTTTTTCATATTTTTTGTTCTTATTTTTCTTTTCTTTTTTCATCATAGGTTTGCCTTCAGCCCTCCCCTCAGCCCTTCCCTCCGCTCTGCTCTTCACCCATCCCCTCCCCATCCCCATCCCTTCTTTCTCCCTTACCCCCCCCTTTCCCCTTGCCTTTGCCTCCCATTACCTTGCCTGCCCTTCACTTACCTTCTCCTCACTTCCTGCTTCTTGATGCTCTGGGCTTTTGCTGCTACTCACGGCCAAACCTCAACACTTGCCTACTCTGCTTGCTGCTCTGCCAAGTTGCTCTCTACTCTGCTCGCAGCTTCACGCCTACTGCCTGCCCTTCTCTATCCCCTTCTCGTGCCCTTCAGGCTTTTCCTCCCCTTGCTGAGCAAGGCCATGCCCGGTAGCTACCCTTGAACCTCCTCCGCCCTTTGCCTTCCTCCACAGAGATGCTTGCTTCTGGCCAGCACTCCTGCCCGGTGCCTAGCCCACACACCTCATCTCTTGGGGAGATAGCAAGGTGGCCTGTAGCTACCCACACCTCCTCCCGGGCATGGCTTCTCAGCTTTGCTTCAAGCCCAGAACCCAAAGGAGCTCCTCTTACCTTTTGGCCCACGTTCTTCTCCTCCCGCGCAGCTCCTGTGGCAAGCAGGGGCACAGCTCTGGACAGATTCCTCCATTCCTGCAAGGTTGCTTTTTGTCATTCTTTGCCTTCTTTTGCTTTGCTCCCTTTTGCTGTGCTATGCCTAGCTTTCCTACTTGCTTGCTCTGTATTTACATGCATTGCTTTTTACTTGTTATTCTCTTTTTTCCTCTGTTTCATTATTTTCCCTTCAACCCTCCCCCTTCCCTCACCCTACCTCCAATTTTTCCTTCCACTCTCTCCCCCCCCCCCCCCCGTCCACCCACGCCCCCACTTACTCACCCCCCTCTCCACCCCTCCTCCCTCCCCCCTCTTGCCCCCCTCACCCCCTCTAGCCCCACCGCTTTCCCCTCTGCTCCTCCCCCTCTCCCCCCACTCCTTCACTTCCCCTCCCTCCCCTCTCTTTTCTCCCTTCCACTACCATTCCCCCTTGCTTTAAGGGAAACTTACCTTTCCTGCTCTTCACTGACTTCTTGATTCTCGTGGCTTTGGCTGCTATTTTGCCTTGCTTTGCTCTGCTGTGCTATGCACTGCTTTCTCTCTATTTCTTGCCATCCACTCCTTCCTTCGAGTTATTCTTTACTTTTTGACTTGGCTTTTTCTTCTTTTCTCTTTACCTTTCTTCTCTTGTCATTATTCGTTTTTCCTTTTGTTTTTTCTTTTTTCATCTACTGTTTTTTCTTTTCTTTTTTCTTTTTTTTTTTCATATTTTTCTGTCCTCTTTTTTATTTCTATTTTCTTTTTTCTTTTCTCTTTTCTTTATCATTTTTCTTTTTTTTTATCTTTTCTCTTTTTTTCTCTTTTTTCCATTTTTTTCTCTTTTTACTCTTTTTTGGTCATTTTTTTCTTTTTTCTTTCATTTTTTCTCTTTTCTTATTTTTCTTTCTTTTTTCTCTTTTTTCATATTTTTTTGTTCTTATTTTTTCTTTTCTTTTTTCATCATAGGTTTTGCCTTCAGCCCTCCCCTCAGCCCTTCCCTCCGCTCTGCTCTTCACCCATCCCCTCCCCATCCCCATCCCTTCTTTCTCCCTTACCCCCCCCTTTCCCCTTGCCTTTGCCTCCCATTACCTTGCCTGCCCTTCACTTACCTTCTCCTCACTTCCTGCTTCTTGATGCTCTGGGCTTTTGCTGCTACTCACGCCAAACCTCAACACTTGCCTACTCTGCTTGCTGCTCTGCCAAGTTGCTCTCTACTCTGCTCGCAGCTTCACGCCTACTGCCTGCCCTTCTCTATCCCCTTCTCGTGCCCTTCAGGCTTTTCCTCCCCTTGCTGAGCAAGGCCATGCCCGGTAGCTACCCTTGAACCTCCTCCGCCCTTTGCCTTCCTCCACAGAGATGCTTGCTTCTGGCCAGCACTCCTGCCCGGTGCCTAGCCCCACACCCTCATCTCTTGGGGA
Source organism: Gallus gallus (assembly GCF_016699485.2). Classification (NCBI taxonomy): domain Eukaryota; kingdom Metazoa; phylum Chordata; class Aves; order Galliformes; family Phasianidae; genus Gallus; species Gallus gallus. The sequence continues at coordinate 947,655 of NC_052537.1, forward strand.
GATAGCAAGGTGGCCTGTAGCTACCCACACCTCCTCCCGGCATGGCTTCTCAGCTTTGCTTCAAGCCCAGAACCCAAAGGAGCTCCTCTTACCTTTTGCCCACGTTCTTCTCCTCCCGCGCAGCTCCTGTGGCAAGCAGGGGCACAGCTCTGGACAGATTCCTCCATTCCTGCAAGGTTGCTTTTTGTCATTCTTTGCCTTCTTTTGCTTTGCTCTCTTTGCTGTGCTATGCCTAGCTTTCCTACTTGCTTGCTCTGTATTTACATGCATTGCTTTTTACTTGTTATTCTCTTTTTTCCTCTGTTTCATTATTTTCCCTTCAACCCTCCCCTTCCCTCACCCTACCTCCAATTTTTCCTTCCCACCCTCTCCCCCCCCCCCCCCCGTCCACCCACGCCCCCACTTACTCACCCCCCTCTCCAACCCCCTCTCCCTCCCCCCATCTTGCACCCCCTCACCCCCCTCTAGCCCCACCGCCTTTCCCCACTGCTCCTCCCCCTCTCCCCCCACTCCTTCACTCCCCTCCCCCTCCCTCTCTTTTCTCCCATTCCACTACCATTCCCCCTTGCTTTAAGGGAAACTTACCTTTCCTGCTCTTCACTGACTTCTTGATTCTCGTGGCTTTGGCTGCTATTTTGCCTTGCTTTGCTCTGCTGTGCTATGCATTGCTTTCCTCTGTATTTCTTGCCATCCACTCCTTCCTTCGAGTTATTCTTTACTTTTTGACTTGGCTTTTTTTCTCCTTTTCTCTTTACCTTTTTCTTCTCTTTTCCATTATTCGTTTTTCCTTTTGTTTTTTCTTTTTTTCATCTACTGTTTTTTTCTTTTCTTTTTTTTTCTTTTTTTCTTTTTTTTTATATTTTTCTTTTCTCTTTTTTATTTTTTTTTTCTTTTTTTTCTTTTCTCTTTTTCTCTTTTTCTTTTTTTATCTTTTCTCTTTTTTCTCTTTTTTTTTC
>NC_052537.1:948810-1004628 GCF_016699485.2 Gallus gallus
AAAAGAAAAAAAAAGAGAAAAGAAGAAAAAAGAGAACAAAAAAAGAGAAAAAAAAAAGAGAAAAAAGATAAAAAAAAAAAAGATAAAGAGAAAGAGAAAAAAGAAAATAGAAATAAAAAAAGAGGACAGAAAATATGAAAAAAAAAAAAAGAAAAAAAAAGAAAAAGAAAAAAACAGTAGATGAAAAAAGAAAAAACAAAAGGAAAAACGAATAATGACAAGAGAAGAAAGGTAAAGAGAAAAGAAGCAAAAAGCCAAGTCAAAAAGTAAAGAATAACTCGAAGGAAGGAGAAGAGTGGATGGCAAGAAATAGAGAGAAAGCAGTGCATAGCACAGCAGAGCAAAGCAAGGCAAAATAGCAGCCAAAGCCACGAGAATCAAGAAGTCAGTGAAGAGCAGGAAAGGTAAGTTTCCCTTAAAGCAAGGGGGAATGGTAGTGGAAGGGAGAAAAGAGAGGGGAGGGGAGGGGAAGTGAAGGAGTGGGGGGAGAGGGGAGGAGCAGTGGGGAAAGCGGTGGGGCTAGAGGGGGGTGAGGGGGGCAAGAGGGGGGGGAGGGAGGAGGGGTGGAGAGGGGGGTGAGTAAGTGGGGGCGTGGGTGGACGGGGGGGGGGGGAGAGGGTGGGAAGGAAAAATTGGAGGGTAGGGTGAGGGAAGGGGAGGGTTGAAGGGAAAATAATGAAACAGAGGAAAAAGAGAATAACAAGTAAAAAGCAATGCATGTAAATACAGAGCAAGCAAGTAGGAAAGCTAGGCATAGCACAGCAAAAGAGAGCAAAGCAAAAGAAGGCAAAGAATGACAAAAAGCAACCTTGCAGGAATGGAGGAATCTGTCCAGAGCTGTGCCCCTGCTTGCCACAGGAGCTGCGCGGGAGGAGAAGAACGTGGGCCAAAAGGTAAGAGGAGCTCCTTTGGGTTCTGGGCTTGAAGCAAAGCTGAGAAGCCATGCCCGGGAGGAGGTGTGGGTAGCTACAGGCCACCTTGCTATCTCCCCAAGAGATGAGGTGTGTGGGCTAGGCACCGGGCAGGGGTGCTGGCCAGAAGCAAGCATCTCTGTGGAGGAAGGCAAAGGGCGGAGGAGGTTCAAGGGTAGCTACCGGGCATGGCCTTGCTCAGCAAGGGGAGGAAAAGCCTGAAGGGCACGAGAAGGGGATAGAGAAGGGCAGGCAGTAGGCGTGAAGCTGCGAGCAGAGTAGAGAGCAACTTGGCAGAGCAGCAAGCAGAGTAGGCAAGTGTTGAGGTTTGGCGTGAGTAGCAGCAAAAGCCCAGAGCATCAAGAAGCAGGAAGTGAGGAGAAGGTAAGTGAAGGGCAGGCAAGGTAATGGGAGGCAAAGGCAAGGGGAAAGGGGGGGGTAAGGGAGAAAGAAGGGATGGGGATGGGGAGGGGATGGGTGAAGAGCAGAGCGGAGGGAAGGGCTGAGGGGAGGGCTGAAGGCAAACCTATGATGAAAAAGAAAAGAAAAAATAAGAACAAAAAATATGAAAAAAAGAGAAAAAAAGAAAAGAAAAATAAGAAAAAGAGAAAAAATGAAAAGAAAAAAAGAAAAAAATGAACAAAAAAGAGTAAAAAGAGAAAAAAAATGAAAAAAAGAGAAAAAGAGAAAAGAAAAAAAAAAAATGAACAAAAAAGAGTAAAAAGAGAAAGAAATGAAAAAAAGAGAAAAAAGAGAAAAGAAAAAAAGAACATGAACAAAAAAGAGAAAAAAGAGAAAAGATAAAAAAAAAAGATAAAGAAAAGAGAAAAAAAGAAAATAGAAATAAAAAGAGGACAGAAAAATATGAAAAAAAGAAAAAAAGAAAGAAAAAAACAGTAGATGAAAAAAGAAAAAACAAAAGGAAAAACGAATAATGACAAGAGAAGAAAGGTAAAGAGAAAGAAGCAAAAAGCCAAGTCAAAAAGTAAAGAATAACTCGAAGGAAGGAGTGGATGGCAAGAAATAGAGAGAAAGCAGTGCATAGCACAGCAGAGCAAAGCAAGGCAAAATAGCAGCCAAAGCCACGAGAATCAAGAAGTCAGTGAAGAGCAGGAAAGGTAAGTTTCCCTTAAAGCAAGGGGGAATGGTAGTGGAAGGGAGAAAAGAGAGGGGAGGGGAGGGGAAGTGAAGGAGTGGGGGGAGAGGGGGAGGAGCAGTGGGGAAAGCGGTGGGGCTAGAGGGGGGTGAGGGGGGCAAGAGGGGGGAGGGAGGAGGGGTGGAGAGGGGGGTGAGTAAGTGGGGGCGTGGGTGGACGGGGGGGGGGGGGAGAGGGTGGGAAGGAAAAATTGGAGGTAGGGTGAGGGAAGGGGAGGGTTGAAGGGAAAATAATGAACAGAGGAAAAAAGAGAATAACAAGTAAAAAGCAATGCATGTAAATACAGAGCAAGCAAGTAGGAAAGCTAGGCATAGCACAGCAAAAGAGAGCAAAGCAAAAGAAGGCAAAGAATGACAAAAAGCAACCTTGCAGGAATGGAGGAATCTGTCCAGAGCTGTGCCCCTGCTTGCCACAGGAGCTGCGCGGGAGGAGAAGAACGTGGGCCAAAAGGTAAGAGGAGCTCCTTTGGGTTCTGGGCTTGAAGCAAAGCTGAGAAGCCATGCCCGGGAGGAGGTGTGGGTAGCTACAGGCCACCTTGCTATCTCCCCAAGAGATGAGGTGTGTGGGCTAGGCACCGGGCAGGAGTGCTGGCCAGAAGCAAGCATCTCTGTGGAGGAAGGCAAAGGGCGGAGGAGGTTAGGGACTGCGAAGGGTTTTTTTAAAAATAATAAAAAAATTGTGAAATGAAGTAAGAAATGAGCTGATTAATGCTAATAATTATACGTAATGGATTGCAACAAATTTCATCAACGCAAATATGAAATTTTACTGTGTAGGATTGTTTGAAGACCCCTGACTGATTAGTGATCCTGGGATGGAAGAAAGAATTTTGCCAGTTTTAGGGGAATTGATATTTTAGCTGTAGCCGTGGAGAGCTTGTTTTGTGGAGAGAGCTGACCTGGTTGTTCATCTTGTTTGTGCAAAGATTTGTTTTGCTTGCAGGTGTTCCACTTTGGCTTTGTATGACACAGTGGACGAGAGGGGACGGCGTTCAGTGGAACAAACGCTGCAGACCCTGGGGAGAATCAAAGCAGGAGAGAGGAAACGTGCCTTTTGCAGCAGGGGCCGTTGTGCTGGCATTGCCCATCGCATCCACTGCTGCTGTGGTCCTTTCTTTCCTTTGGGCAGTTTGCTGTCTCTCACGGGGTTGTCTACAATAGGTGTTTGTTTGTGTGTCCGTGTGAGGCTGTTGAATGAAATTTCTACCTCTGTGTTCTGCTCTGGGTGCGTGGTTTTCTTGCCTCTGCTCCTGAGGCATCCTGACTGTCGGATCCAAACGTACCCTGGGACAGACAGACAGACAGCCAGCCAAGGCAGGCAGGTGCTGCGATGCCAACCGGCCCGCCAGCCAAGGCTGGCAGGCACGTGTGTGTGTGTGTGTGTGTGTGGGTGTGCGCAAGGGTGGGGTTGCACATGTTTTGTGTACACGTGGGTGCACAAGGGGAGGGGTTACACAGCTGTGAGTAAGCACATGGAGAGTATAAGGATGGAGTTGCACACGTGTGTGTGCAAGGGTTAACAAACTGGTGGGCTTGCGCAGGTGCGTGCATTCACAGGGCTGTGCAAAGTGTTGGGGTTGCACATGTGGGTGAGTGCGCAAGGGCGGGGTGGTACAGGTTTGTGCACGCAAGTCGTGAGTGCAAGGAAGGGTTGCACGCGTGCCTGTACACAGGGGTGTGCAAAGGGGTGGGGATGCACAAGTGTGTGCATAGAAGTGGTTTTGGGCAAGGATGGGCTTGCAGATGTGTGCGTGCACGTGGGTGTGTGCAAGGGTCGATTTAGACGTGTGTGTGCACGGTTGTGCAAAGGGGTGGGAGTGCGCAGGTGCGTATGAGCATGTGGGAAGTGTGTGAACAAGGTGGCACATGTGTGTGTTTGCCCAGGGGAGCTCAAAAGTGTGGGGTTGCACACGTGCATGTGTAATCGGATGTCTTCTTCAAGATATTTGCCCATGCATGTGCAAAGGAATGGGGTTGCATATGCTTGTGAAAGCAAACGAGGGTGCGCAAAGGGGTCTGGCTGGTGCACATGGGTGTCTGTGCATGGAGGTAGACAGAAGGTTGCATACATGTACGTGTGCACAGTGCTATGCAAATGGATGGGGTTACAAGTGTGCATGCACGTGTTTGTGTGCAAGGAGGGACTTGCATGTGTGCATGCTCAGGGGTGTGCAAAGAGGTGGGGCTGCACACGTGCACACGCAGCTAGATGTTTCCAGGATGGTATTTGCATGTGAGTGTGCAAAAGGGTTGCGTTGCACACGTGTCTGCATTTACATGTATGTCTGCATAATCATGGTTAGGAGCATCGGGGTCTTTGCACATGGCTGCATGGTTTTGCATACCTTTGCATGCGTACGGATGGTGTGTGCACACGGGTGTGCAAGGATGTGCTTGCATGTGTGTGACTGCACAGGCACGTGTGGGAGTACATCTTTGCACTTGTGTGTATGGTTCTGCACACATGCGCATTCATATGCGTGTGCAAGGCTGTGCTTGCACGTCTGCATGCAAATGGAGGCATGCAAGGTGCTGTTTGCGAGTGAGCTTGCAAAGGTGGCCCATGTGGGTGTGTGTTCATATGTGTGTGCAAATATGGGCTTGCACAGCTATGTGCAGAGGGATGCGGTTGCAATGTCTGCACATGGGTTTTGTGCAAGGGCAGGGTCGCACAGCTTGACCACAAATACGCCATAGGGTTGAACCGCACGTGTTCATGCACGCATGTGGCTGTTTGCACACAGGAGTGCAAAGGATGTGCATGTGTGTGCAAAGGTAGGCTTGAAATGTGTGCGTACAGATCGCTGTGCTTGAACATGGATGTGTCATTTTGCACACGTGTGTACATGCATGTAGATGTATGTGTGCTCATGGATGTCAGCAAAGGTGTTCTTGCACATGTGTGCACGTGTTTGCCTGTGGGTGTGTGCAGGTGTGTGGATACACGTGCGTGTGCACGTACAGGGGTGTGTGCATGTCAGTGCTTGCTTTTTCACACGCGTGTGCGTGCACAGGGGTGCACCAGCACTGCCCCAGAAGAGTTTTCTGGGGGAGGCAGAACTCACACGAGACTGCTGGAGAGCACAGGGCCGGGAAGTACAGCTCTGCAGCACTGCGCGCTGCACAGCAGCCTGCAGGACGGCACGGAGCACCGCTGCGTCGGGGTGTTGGGACGCGGGGATGAGGCACTGCACAGAACACACGCTCACACACACAGTCGGCCAAAGCGAGCGTTTAAGCACTGCAGTGCACAGCTACCAATCCGCCAAGAGGTCCCAAAAGGACCATCAGCCAGCACAGCTCGGATTGGCTGTAAGGGGAGGGACTGGTTGGCTCAGGGCCTTGCGGGCATCCCCATGGAGGCAGCGGTGTCCTCTGCCTGAGTTACCTCACCCTGCTGCCCTCCTGACATGTCTGTATGCCCTGAGCCGGATCACGCACTCTACGCGTGGCCAGCGCGTGAATGCACAGTGCAGCGCAGGGGGGGCAGCCAATCCACAGCTCGTTGCTGGTGCCTCCTCACTGTTACCAAAACACAACAGCGGCCCCGTTGCGAGTTCCTTCATCACTGCAGTGTGATTTCCGTGCACTGTACGGTTTGTTCTGCATGTGGGTCTTCCGATAGTTGCAGTTTCAGTCCGGTTACTGCATATCTGCAGCCGCGCTCGTGACACCGAAGTTCAGTTCAGTTCAGTTCAGGCAGTAGGTTGGAAGGTTCCCCTCGGGCAGTCGCACAGTCCGTACACAGCCGCTCAAACCAGGAAGGAGAACAGCATCAGCTCGTTTTTGGAGAGGGATGGGTGGGGCCGGAGGCGGTGCCCCTGGAACACTGCCACCACCCGTGCAGGGCCCGGCGAGAAGCCCAGGTTGTGTCCACTGCCCACTCACTCACTGCTGGGGGATTGCCGGCACAGGGGACACCTGGGACCGGGACTGAGGCGGTGACCCGTGGCAGTGCTGCTCTGGATGAGGCGGTCGGTGTGGAGACGGCCATTGAAGTTCCACAGAGGCTGCAGGTGATGTTGTGGCAGACGGTGGGCACAGTGACAGCCAGCGTGTCCACAGGGCTGACAGTCACGCTGAGGCTGAAGTCTGCGACAAGGAGGATGGTGTCACCTTTGTGAGCCAAGCACGTGGCCCGGTGCGTGTCCCTCCCTCCTTCCTCGTTCTCCATCCCTCCCCCTATCCATCCCTCTCTACTTCCACGTTGTCCATCCGTCCACTTCTCCATCCCTCCTTTCACCTCCCACCTCCCTCCCACTCCCACCTCCCAGTGTGAGTATGTGTGGTGACTGAAGCCTTTATTCTTCTTTTTCTTTGCTCAGGAGTTGGGTAACGAGCTGGGCCTTCCAAAGGCAAGGATTTGGACTCTTCTTTCTCAGACTATTTTAGCTCCTGTGATTCTGAAATGGTAGAAAGTACAAAGAGCATGCCAGCAGGACAGAAATGCAAGCAAATGAGTGCAGAATCTGTTTCCTGTGTTTATGATTCAGTTTTGCTATCTCACTTAGCATTTTCAAATGTAACTACCTATCTAGAGTTCATGATAATCCTATACAAGTAAAAATAAAATGCATTAATTATTAAATTTGAAAGCATTCAAAGCAGAAATCTGTTTTCACTATTCCTGTTCCACTGCAGTTATTAGCAACGTTCTGCAGATTCTGAAATGTTTTGCTGTGCAATATATATATACATATATATACATATACATACATATACATACATATATATATACATATATATATACATATACAAATGTATATTCAGCAATGCTGAAGCCAAATGTATTGTGAAGTGCCTCACCTTCATTATAATTTGTATTTCTGAGTCAAAAAAATATATATACAGAAAAACGCAACACAAAATTCAGTAAGAAGCAGAGGCAAATTTGCTCTCAAAGGTCACATTCTGGACTCTCCTGTTGCCTTCAATGGCCTCAACAACAGGCAATTTAGAAACTCCCTTTATACCCTGCTTTATGACTTCCATTCACCGTGGGTCAAAGCGGCTACGTGTAAGCAAAAATGCAACTTTCATTACAGACTTTCAAAAAAGTTGTTTAAATCCGATTGAGCTTCAGTTCCAAAATAAAATTGCACAGGAATCAAGGAAACGAACTGTAGTGAAGTTTTCCTTCTGGGTCAGATTAAAACAGCAGACTGAAGATCTTGTAATTTGAATGCTCCATCTCAAAAGCGTGCTGAGATAAGAATATCCGTAATCCGTATTCATGTGGTTCATTTTAGCCAGGAACTCCAAACTGCACGTCCAAAAATCCACCAGCTGTGTCTGACAGCGATTCAATAAGAAAATAATGATCACAGAGGGACCATTTAAGGCCACTGAAGTAAAGCCATTTCTGAGATGTGATATGTCTGTCTCTTTACCTGATCATAACAACAGGAAAATAAAACAAAAAAATAATACAGCGTTATTTTTTTCTCTGTATTTGAAAGGTGATCCAAAGTTTTTGTTCTCCTAAAAACAATCTTCTTCAAGACAAGGCTCTGGGCAGCCTGGTCCGTCGGTTGGTGACCCTGCACATAGCAGGGGGTTGGAACTGGACGATCTTTGAGGTCCTTCTCAACCCAGGCCATTCCATGCTTCTAACACCAACACAGAGCTACCTCCAAACCGGCAGCGTGCGACTGCTTGGAGACTGACTGTGCCAGTCGGCCAGACCTACAGGAGGAACCATTGGACAGTGCTGAGGATTCCTGGGTTCATCCAACAGAAGCAGTGTTGTGAGACAAGGCAACCGTAAGGCAGGATATGCAGTAACTGCTACTGACCAGGTAATCGAACAACCATTGCCTGTGGGGACTTGGCTCAGAAGGCTGCAATAACTGCCTTGACAAGAGCCTTAAATACATGGTCAGATGCTAAACATGCTTTTGGGGTGGAACACGCTCATAGTGCCATCTGGAAAGAGCAAGGATTGCTCACACACAAGGAAAACATTCAGTATGATGTACGCCTACCAAAGAGCATGGCTATTATACTCTGTAAAGGACATCAGAAAGGTAGCACTGTACGGGAAACTGGAGATAAGATGGCGGATCAGGTGGCAGAACAGGCAGTTGAAGAAGGCTTTAATTCCAGACGGTAAACTTAAAATCTCGGAACCTGAGTCAGAACCTGTAAAATATCCTACGGAGGATAGGAATCTAATTAGTGGTTTAGAAGGGAAGAGAGCAAGCTTGACAGATGGGTTCACGCCCAGATGGACACATTGTTGTGCCCGTTAGTATTGTATGGAAATTGGTTCTAAGGGAAGATAAGAAAACATACTGCGGGAACAGAGACTACCAAGTACAATCCTAGTACCAGGAACAGGGTACAAGTGGGCCTACTGGGAAAGGGAACCTGCCAGGGCAACAATGGCAAATTGATTTCTCAGAACTCCCAAGAAAAGGCGGGGGGGCGGGGGGGCATATTGCTGTATGTTGGTCCTGATAGCTTTTTAGGGTGGCTGGAGGCATTCCCTCGTAGGACTAATAAGGCATGTGAGGTAAGTATTGTTGCAGGAGGTTATTCCAAGATGCCGGGGAACTACTTGGTCTGCCAAGGAAAGTGCACCGTCAAAAGTTAAACTCATCGAGACAAGATGAGCTGGTTACTAATTTGCTTTATCTCAATGGACGCGGGAGGTGTTCTGGCCTGGGAAGAGAGCTCCTTTTACAGTGTAATTAGTAACTGTGCTAAGACTTCAAACTTCTCTGACTGCTGGATCTGCACATGACTACCAAAGGCAGGGATGGACGTACCATGCTTTGGGGTCCCGTCACTAAATTGACCTGCTCAGCACAAACATAAAAGCGGTCAGAGGGAGCCCATTTGCTTAGGGGCAGGTGAGGAAGCTGCTGCTAACAGCACTATTATTTTAGGACCAAAATTCAACCTTGTATTTGGAGCACATAATGGGATGACCCACCTTGTAAGTAGATGCATGAATGACTCCACATATTCCCCCTTATCCTATCCTTATCCTAATGCATATGTAAGCAGCTTGTTCTTTAAGTATGTGCCTTGCTTGCCCTCCGGTATGCAGGCTAGGTGGGAATACCCCCTCTGCATCCAGCGTGTGTGCAGCGCTGATTAAACATACCTGCTTTATAACTACTCTGTGGTTATAGAGTTTGATTTCTGCACATCAGTTGGAGATAGAAGTTGGGAGCTTGGGGAGGATGGGGAAGGAGGATTCCTTGGGAATACAGCTGGTGAGGGATGGAGTTGGATTTCAGCACCAAACCAGTAAGTACTTTTGGCCCAATGGGACACACAGCATTGTAGAACGATCCATCCCAGATGGGAACAAGGCCACAAGGCACCATCTTCACAGCTGATCAGAGAGGAGTCTAGGATGGTTTGGGGTTGGGACAGTTACCCTGAGAACTGCTGTTACCCCACTGACATCACAGCAATGAAGGGGAGGGGCAAGGAGGGGGCCCTCCCTCTGCCCCGCTTTACCTCATTATCTTCCTTCCCACCTTAAACAGGGCATCCAACTGAGGGGTTTGGGACCCCTCCCTGCCCCACTGGACCCCGTAAACCTGGTAGGTGGGCAACGGACCTCACTGACCCATTCTACTCCATAGAGCCCAATCCCTCCTGTAAGAAGGGGACCCATACGGCAAGGACTTCTCTCACCCCACATCCCACTAAAAGGGGGCAACAGACCACCATACCCAAGATCCATCCTGCACCACAGACCCCATCACCCCATCCCAAATGGACAGAGGATCCAGGGATCCAGCACTCCCCATGCCAGAGCCATGGAACTGAGCCTCCTCCAAAGGTTCTGGGTTCTGTAGCAGCCAAGAGAGTGGCTCCAGCCAATGGGACGTGGGTTCTGTACCCCCAGGGCCACCCCCACTGGTTCCCATGGAGGGAGTGGGGCCTGGGGGCACACTGGTCTTTGAGGCAGAAATCATATTTTCCTGTTGATCTCTCCACCCACCTGTATTTACATCCACCCTTTCATCCAACAATCATTCCGTCCATCCAATGATCCTTCAATCCGTTTTTCCATCCATCCATCCATCCATCCATCCGTCCGTCCGTCCGTCCGTCCATCCATCCATCCATCCAACCAACAGTTCTCTCCTCTGTTGATCCCTCTGTCCATCTATTTCTCTCTCCAGCTCTCCCTCTGCACAAATCCAAGCAGCCTCCCCCCGTTACCCACCACAACCTCCTCTGGAGCTTTGGGGGATCTCCCCATAGCAGTGCCTTCAGGCATTTCCTTGCAACCCTGCAAGTGCTGATTTTCTGGTCCCTCTCCCTCACATCACCCCATCCCTGTGATCAAAAGCCCTCACCATTCTTAGGTTAAAGCCTCCCTTGTGAAGCTGCCATCCTACTGATGAAAATATCCTCACCTCCCTTAGGGAGGTGGGTCCCATCCCTTCCAAGCAGACACCAATCTGCAAATAGGTCCTGCAGACACAAACCCAAGGCCCTGCCACCAGCACCAGTCCTGCAGCCAAGGACTGGCACGCACCACCAGTGCCCTCCTTTCACACCTGTCCCACAGCACCACCTGGGCCCCCACACCCTGGACTACCAGCCTGAGAGCTCTGCAGTTGCTTTTGATGCAGGATTACCTGTGCCCACCTTTCTTCCTGGTCGCCTCGCACAGTGAACCACACGAGGTGTAAGGTTGGGTGGACTGCATTCATCACTTGGAGGCATCTCAGCCTCCTCACCAGCACTGAGGTCGGTGGAGCTGCGGTGGAGCTGTGAGCCCTTCTGTGGGGCAGGAGCGTCCTCTGCTGCCAGGATTCTCCAGCTTCAGTCCGTCACCAGATGCAAGGCTATGCCACGGGGCTGCAGCGAGCCTGCAGCTCAGAACAGCCCCGAGCACTGCAGAGACAAGCAGGCAGTCTGTGATGCCTTCAGAGCGTTATTCCCCAACAGTTACAAACACCTGCAAAAGCAAACAAGAACCACACTGTGCAGTGATAAGAACGCACAGCTTAGCAGACAGGAGCGTAGGGCTTAGGAGAAAGCTCTATTTCAGAGGTTGGTAGGGAATTTCACATCACACAAAGGCACCAACCAAAAGCAGAGTTTCTAACAGCAGTGTTATCCAGGAGTCCCAGCAGACGGTGCTGGCACATTTGGTATGTGACCCCATAACAAGGCAGCTTAGGATGAGGCATCAGGCAGTGCTGACGACACGCTTTATGGACAGGTCATGCTTTAATAGGTGCCGTTCCAATGGCAGCAATTAATTGAGAGCAAAGGCTTGACACACAAACCTGATGATTTACACTCCCACCAGTCAAGGCAGACAGACCAAGACTATGAGGCTGACCTGTAACCAGGCTTGGGATGCAGCCTTGAGAAAGGGGGAATGCTGACAGCGAATGGGAGCTGACTGACTAGAAGGGCTACAAATATTCTTGGGAACAAGTTGGCTGGGCTGGTTAGCAGGGCTTTAAACTAGAGATGGTGGGGGAAGGGGATGTACTGGGTGACAGAAGACCACAGGAATGCTTTCACCTTGGGAGGTGGTAAGGGAAAAGCCCAGTCTTGCCCTGGAGGTATTAGGGAGGGCTCCTCTGATAAGGCAATGAGGCCAATAGCCAAGCTGAAGTGCCTCTATACCAATGCACACAGCATGGGAAATAAACAGGAGGAGCTAGAAGCCGTGGTGCAATTGGGAAAGTATGATCTAATTGCTATCATGGAAACATAGTGGGATGAATCCCACAATTGGAATCTCCTGATTGAGGGCTACAGGCTTTTCAGAAGGGATAGACAGGGTATGAGGGGTGACCGGAGTTGCTCTCTATGTTAGGAAGTGGATAGATTGTGAAGAACTGTGTCTGAGGAACAGCCACGATCAGGTCGAGAGCTTGTGGGTGAAAATCAAGGATCGGTCCAGCAAAGGGCATCTAGTGGCTGGGGTCTGCTACAGGCCATCAGATCAGGAGGAGGCTGTGGACAAGGCCTTCTTGCTTCAGCTGCAGGAGGTGTTGCGCTCGCGGGCTCTTGTCCTGATGGGGGATTTCAACCACCCAGATATCTGCTGGGACAGTGGCATGGCAGGTGGCAGACAATCTGGGAGATTCCTGGAGTCTGTTGAGGACAGCTTCCTGGTCCGGGTAATAGATGGACCAACCCGAGGTGAAGCCTTACTGGACTGGGTGCTCATTAATGAAGAGGAGAGCATTAGAGAGGTTAAGACTGGAGGCAGCCTGGGCTGCAGTGACCAGGCCTTGGTAGAATTTGTGATCGTGAAGAATGCGGGCCTGGCAAAAAGCAGAGCTAGGACCCTGTGCTTTAGGAGAGCAAACTTCCGGCTGCTCAAGGAACTGCTGGATGGGATCCGCTGGGAAACGGTCCTTAAGGGCATGGGTACAGAACAGAGCTGGCAGCTCTTGAAGGACACCCTTCTGAGAGCACAATGGCTCTCCATCATCCAGCAGAAGTCAAGCAGGGGAGGCAGGTGACGGTCGTGGCTGTGTAAGGACCTGCAGCTTAAACTGAGAGAAAAGGGGGAACTGTACAGAAGGTGGAAGCAGGGTTGTGTATCCTGGGAGGAATACAGGGCTGTTGTCCGTGTGTGTAGAGACAGGATTACGAAAGCCAAGGAGCAGATGGAGCTGAACTTGTCAAGGGATGTGAAAGATAACAAGAAGGGGTTCTACAGGTACATAGGCAGGAAGAGACAGGCCAAGGAAAGTGCTCCCCCTCTGATGAAAGGCAATGGGGAGCTGGCTTCCCCAGACATAGAAAAAGCTGAGGTACTCAATGAGCGCTTTGCCTCAGTCTTCACGGGTGGTCAGGCTTCCCACATCCGCCAGGACCACAAGCCTCTAGGTGAGGGTGTGGGGAGTGGTTTCTGTCCCACTGTAATGGTGGAACTGTGTTCTGGGCTGCATTAAAAAAGGGGTGGCCAGCAGGGAGAGGGAGGTGATTGTGCCCCTCTACTCAGCTCTTGTGAGGCCCCATCTGGAAGTACTGAGACCAGGCCTGGGGCCCCCAGCACAGGAAGGATGTGGAGCTCTTGGAGCGGGTCCAGAGGAGGGCCACTGAGATGATCAGAGAGCTGGAGCACCTCTCTTATGAAGAAAAGTTGAGGGAACTAGGCTTACTTAGTTTGGAGAAGAGATGGCTCCGGGGAGATCTCATTGTGGCCTTCCAGTACTTGAAGCGAGCATATAAACAGGGGGGAGGTTTATGTTTACATAACCCCTGTTTACAAGGGTGGATAGTGATAGGACAAGGGGGAATGGTTTTAAACTGAGACAGGCGAGGTTTAGGTTGGATATCAGGAAGAAGTTTTTCACCCAGAGGGTGGGTGACACACTGGAACAGGTTGCCCAAGGAGGTTGTGGATGCCCCATCCCTGGAGGCATTCAAGGCCAGGCTGGATGTGGCTCTAGGCAGCCTGGTCTGCTGGTTGGCGACCCTGCACATAACAGGGGGTTGAAACTCGATGATCGTTATGGTCCTTTTCAACCCAGGCCATTCTGTGATTCTATGATAGCGCAGCTGAAGTTCCTTCTGCAGTCACTGGGGCAGCTTTCCCACCTCCAGACCTACAGGCAACATACACACAAAGTGCAGCACGGCTGTTTGTGCTCCACACTCAGAGAGCAAGTTGTCAAGTTAGAGCTTTGCAAGGACCATGGAGGTGCGGCACTGATGGACATGGTTAGTGGGCATGGTGGGAATGGGTTGGGGTTGGATTTGGTGACCCTAGAATCATTTAGGTTGGAAAAGACCACTATGACATCAACATTGATTGTACTTCAGATGGGTTCTTTTGGAGGGGTTTCATTATCTTCCAAAAGCTGAAGCCAGGCTGCATTCTCTCCATATAATGACAAAGTTAATTCCTCCCTCTGCAAATTCCTACATTCTGCATCCAAATTTGCTTCATTTGACAGGATTTACTGGTAAATGCAGAAGAGAAGGACAGCTTGCAAGGAAATAACAAAGCCAAAATAGATTTGGTTAAAGCTAGTAAAACAAGGCTTTTTTTTACTAGGCTAAAACGGAACTGCCATTACCCACCCAGAGAATTAATTAATCAAAATCACTACTCATAGCAATTAATGAGAGAAACAAACAAACAAACAAACAAACAAAAACCTGAGAGAAATCCTTATGATCCCCTCCTTCCCATAACGCGGGACATACCCCAGGAATCCTTCAATCCTCACTGCCACAGAGCTTCAGCAGAACGTTCCTGTAGTCTCCTGAGCAGTCTCCCTGGGAATACAAAGGTGAATAAATGAGAAGAAAGAAGGGAAAAGTGGGGGACAGAGAGAGGAGCAGGGACAATAAAGAGGAGAGCAGAGAAGGAGAGGAGAGAAAAGATCGAGCAGAACAAAGAAAAAAGGGAAGAGAGGAGCTTGTAACGGGGAAGAACAGAAGAGTGATGAATGAGAGGGGGGGAAGAAAGAGGGCAAAACGGAAGAGAGGATACGCGTAAGGAGAGCTGATCTAAAAATGGCAAGGGAAAGAAAGAGAGAGCGAAGAGAACAGAGGGAACAGCAGAAGAGGGAAGGGCAGATGCAGGAAGAAGGGAAGGAATGGTGCAGAGAAAAGAGGGAGAAGAGTGCAGAAAAACAGAAAGTAGAAGAGAGGAAGAGAGAAGGCCAGAGCAAACTGACTTACTGAGAAAGGAAAAAAAAAAGGAATATGAATAATTTTTAAGTTCTACTGAATCAGAATTCTTCTTAAGACACAGAATTCTTTTGCAGTGCTTGTATTCTTCTAGACAATTTAAGAAGATTCAGGAACATTTTCAGTATGTCTTTGTAATGTCTGCCTAATCTCAGCCACTCTAAAATACCCAACAGGTGTCAAGGGGGGATCATCCCCTTAAAAGCACACAGCAAATCCCACTTTTTGTGTCTAAGATCAACAAGTTTACCTTAATGAAGGAGTAGAGAGACTTCCCATACATAGTCAGGAGCTCTCTTCCGATATCCAGTATATCTATCTTGAGGCGGAACACCACCACTCTGATCAGAGTGTTGCCATCTGTTCCCAGGCCCTAGGAAGCAAAGCAACCACGTACAGCTAACACAGAACCTTCTGGAGAATCACCGACAGACACAAAGGTCTCAGTGCCCGGTCTTGTGCAGGAGCTGTTCTTAGTTAGAGCATTTCTGCCTTAATGGAGCGATCCATTAGCAGCCTGCTCCTGAGTATGACTATTGCCCCGATGTGCAGAAAAGCCTGAGCTTTCCTAGAAAAGCCAGTTTCCTGACTGGCTGCAGCTCCCGTCTCATGATTGCCATGATGCTGCTGACTCGAGCATGAAAATGCGAGAAAGAAGCAAGCAATCTTACTCCACAATCTGTTTACCTTCATGGATTTATACAGTCTTTCAGCAAAGTACGCAGGCTTGTTTCACACACACTTTACTGTAAGGAGAGACAAGAACAAGAGAATTAAGGTCAGAAAAGCAGGAGGTTTTCCACATCGCTGTGCAGCACTTTCACAGTGCAGCTGTTTCTTCTGTCAAGATGCAACTCCAGGCTAGCAAACAGCAGGTGCAGTGCAGGCATCCACAGTCAGTGACACGCTGGGAGCTGACGTCTCTGTGCCTGGTGCACAGCAGTATTTGCGGGAAGGCTTCCATGCCTCCTGACAGCAAACCTCTGCTGCCAAAGCATCCTTTGGCCAAGCACGCTGTACTGTAAAGCACAACACCTTCTCACCCAATTGGGTCTGTAAAGCATAGAATCATAGAATGGCTTGGGTTGGAAGGGACCCCTAAGATCATCTTGTTCCAACCCCCTGCAATTGCCAGGGACACCTCCCTCTACACCAGGGTGCTCCAGGTCCCACCCAGCCTGGCTTTGTGCCCGTAACCAAAGACAAACCACGTCTGAAATTATGTAACAGCCAATCAAGGGAACTCACAGCACCTCTCATCATTTCATTACTTTGTAGACAAGGTTTAAAAGCAGAGCACTCACCCACAGCCAGCAAAGCATCTTCCAGGTCTCCTGACACCTCGGATTTAATGCTGCCTGTTATGTCCTCCTTAGCAATGCCTCCATATACATCAAAAACTAGGAAGAAGAGTCCATGGCAGAACGTCAGAGTGATGCAAAGCACCGCTTTGCAACAACAAGCTCCTCATGTGCTGCATGAAGGCTGTATGATTCCTGCAGCATTGTCAGCTGAATCAGGACCGTCCCACAGAAGTAATTCATTTTCACGCATTTTCACGCATGGAGCGGGGCAGGGCGGGCTCGGACTCGCTGAGGTCCACCACATCCCCGCCCTCCTTCTCCTCTCCTTCTTTCTCCTTCTCCTCATCCTTCTTCTCCTCCCCCTCCTCCTCCAGCCACAGCCGGGGCCCGGCCGCCCCGGGGCCGTGGAAGCGGAGCAGGCGCATGGCGGCGGGCAGCGCCGCGGACAGCCAGGCTGGGGCCATCCGGGACGCGCGCGGTGATGACGCAACGACGGTGCGACGACGGAGGGAAAGGCCCCCGCGCGGAGTGCCCGCCCCCCTCGGCGGACCAACCAATGGGAGCGCGGAGCAGGAGGGGCGGCCGCGGACCCGGAGCCGCCATGATGGC
Organism: Gallus gallus; assembly: GCF_016699485.2. Lineage (NCBI taxonomy): Eukaryota > Metazoa > Chordata > Aves > Galliformes > Phasianidae > Gallus > Gallus gallus. The sequence goes on from NC_052537.1 coordinate 965,438, forward strand.
GCCGGCGCGATGGTGGAGCTGCGGGGTTCCGTGCGGCGAAAGCGGTGCTCCGCCACCCCACATCCCCGCCGCCGCCTGCCCCGTGCCTCGGGGATGCCGGACGGTCAGGGGAGGGCGGCGCAGGGGCACCGCCGTCGGCCCCGTCCGTCCCCCATCAGAATCCAGTCTGTCCTCCGGAGAGGGAACTGAGCCGTCCTCCGTCATTGCAGTGGGGCACTGCTGGGCTGTGAGAAGCGGCGGCTGACCACAAGCAGCGGGACCCGCCCGGCCTCCGGGAGCAGCTCCTGGCTGAGCCGAGCAGCCCCGAAAGAGAGGGACTGATCCCGCGGGTCGAGACGTGTTCAAGCCTGGCAGAGAGTCAGGCGGGCGCCTTCGGTTCTTGCTTGGCTCAAATCGGCAGCAGCGCGTGCTGAGCTCCTGCCCCGCAGGTGGAGTCCCCAACTCCCGTTTTCCTTATCCCGGTCTGTCCCCGTGCGGAGCTCCCGGAGCTGCGTGAAGCCGACACGGAGCCGCTTCGTGTTGGCCCCGAGGAGGGGAGCTGTGAGGGGGGAGCGATTGTTAGGATGGAAACTGGTTGGGAATATGGACATTTCTCTGCTTATTGCTCTTTATGTGAAATGATTAAATGTTGAGCATTCGTTTTTCTACATTTCTGCCTGCAGTTGTTTCTGCAGCTCCAAAGACCCTCCCACTCCCCCCCCCCCATCCCTGTGCCCACCTCTGGGTAAGGACGGGGCAGCACCAATGGCAGCGTCATAGGACTGCAACCACCAGCCCCATCCTTCCCCCCCACATCCCCTCCCCTCCTCAGCGCTGCGTGGGAAATGGTTGGGGTAGGATTCTGGGAGAGCTGGGGCGGCTTAGCCTGCAGAAGAGGAGGCTCAGGGGGATCCCAGGCACGGCCATCAGCCCCTGCAGGGAGGTGCAGAGAGGACTGAGCCGGGCTGCACCCAGCGGTGCCCAGCAGCAGGACCAGAGGCACTGGGCACATGCTGCAGCACAGCGGGTTTCCCTGTATGACACCTCTGAGCCCCCACATTGGGTCAGTGTCATTGGCTATTTTTGCCAATGGTCACGATGCAAGAGTTGAGTGCATCCTTGTGACATCCACCGGGCATCCTAAGGCACGAGGTGCTGCTGGCACTCCTGAGGTTTTTAAGGGGCAGCAGGGAGAACCGGAGGGCTCAGGGCAGTAGCTGGGGGCTCTTGGAGGCACTTTGAGGTGCCGCGGGTTCAGAATTGTGTTTTTCCTCCCGTTTCACACAGAAGGTGGCAGTTTGGCTCAGTACCTCGAGGTGGCAGCAGGACCCCCAACAACAGAAACGTCTGCTGCCCAGAGCCCCATGTATAGCTGTGAGAATGATGGAGGGTGTACTAAACGTAGCACATGCACAGGGCTTATGATTACCGTGACACAGGGATGACATATTCGTATAGCCTTTCTATTATATTGCCAGATAGTATTTCAGCGTTAGAGAGATATGAATCGTCGGAGAGTATTCCATCGTAGTTTAAGCCTAAGAGGGCACCATCCTATAACAAAATACAGAGTGAGCGTTAAACGTTGTCATTCAATTTAGTTCCCTAAAGCAAAGCAAAGCAAAACAAACACGCAAACACAGCAGCTCCTCTCCTCCCCCTAAAATAATGGGTGAAAGTCTCCCACCTGCTGCCTTTCACAAATTGCATGGCCAAAAACTGTTTTATGGAAAACAGTTGTTTGAATTGCAAACTAAACTGAACTCCTATTTTCGATAATTATGAGACGTTCTGTGAGTCCAGAAGGAAAATCCCTACTGCAGAGACGCACAAAAGCACGGAGCATTTGTGCTGCTCTTCTCAAGAGGAGCATTTCCAAAAGAGGGCACCAGATACATGCTTTTAAACTGCATTCCTACTGCTTTCTTGAGCCTATTTCCCCCTCCTTTCCCACGACTTCCTCCACAACAGGTACGGACCACCCTAAATGGAAAGTACTCACATTTTGCCTGTCGTATGTTGTGCTTTTCGACACCAAAACCTGCCTTTCCTTTGTGCTGGAATAACCTCCTTTTTATTACAATTGGCCGTGTGACAGGGAGTCATTGCTATTTCACCGCGTTACTGCGTTCACACCCACAGCTGAGCAGCACAGATATGGCTTTACTGTTGGGTTCCTGACTGCTCAGCCAGTTTTGTTCTCCCTGGCTTCTCCCTGACTCAGAAGAGTCATAGGCATGTTAGAGCTTAGAGTTCCTTTTTTTTCCTGTACTGTAGGGCTTGGCCTCCAGTTTTGGCTTTGTTTATATCCCAAGGTATCAGATAGCAAATTAAGTTCAAGGCAGTGATGGTGTCCTGCTCGGAAATGGATGTGCTGGATGGCAGAAGAGGATTCTTGGCCAAGTATGGAATCATCTCTGTTCCTTCACAAAGGTAAATTTTTAAAAGGTAAACACACAGAGGTGGATCCTTCAAGGCAGGATGCCTTGAAGGAGGTGACCCTCACTTGACATCAGTCAGGTATTTCAGTGCAGCTGAGATTAAGGAGACATTACAAAGCTCTGAAAATGTTCCTGAATGTTTTTAGTTGTTCAATTGTCTAAAAGAACACAAGCAATGCAAAAAACAAGGAAAGAAAGAAGCAGAACAGCACCAACTGCGTGTCCTGAACAGAATCCAGCTTTAATAGAGATTAAAAATTATTCCCATTTCTATTTCTTCTTAGTGACTTAATTTGTTCTCACCTTCTCTCTCTGCTCTCTCCACACGCCTTCCCATTTCTTACATGTCCTGTTCTCCTACTGTTGAACTCCTGTCGTCTTTATTTCTCTTCCTTTCTACCTTTGGAATCCCTTCCCTGATGCCCCTTCCCTCCTTTGCCTCTTCTGTCTTTTCTAACTTCACTTCTCTGCTGTCTTCCTCTCCTCTACTTCATTTCTTTTCCATACTCTTCTCTCCCTTTTCTCTGCGCCGTTATTTCTCTTCTTCCTTCTTCTGCACTTCTGTGCTCTGCTGTTCCCTCCTCGCAGTCCTCCCCTGCCCATTACTCCTCTTTTCCTTTTCTCCTCCTCACTCTTGTTTCCCCCTGTTTCTGCTTTACCTCTTCCCACTGATGTGGCGACTCATCTACTCTTAGGTTCTTCTCCCTTAGTATTATCCTCTCCTCTTCTGCTGGGTCATCTTCCCTCTGTCCTTGCTCCTCTTCAGCTGGCTATTAATTCTCCCCGTGACGGCTCCTATTGTGCCATTCTTTCTTCCCCGCATCCTCACTTTTCCTTCGTCTGCGTCTGCACTCCTCTTCCACTGTTCTTTCTTCTGTGTCTCCTCAGTCCTCTTTCTTCGGCATCTGCACTCCTTTTCTCCTGTTCTTTCTTCTCTGTATCCTCACTCCTATTTCTTCTGCCTCTGCTTTCCTCTCTGCTCTTCTTTATTCCCTGTATTCTCACTTATCTATCTTCTGCATCTGTTCCCCTTCTCCTGTTTTTTCCCCTGTATCCTCACTTCTTTCTTCTGACCGCTCTCCTTTTCTGCTCTTCTTTGCTCCCTGTATCATCTCATCTTCTGCATCTGTACTCTTCTGCTGTTCATTTTTTCCCTGTATCTTTCCCCTCTTCCCACCTCCTGTACTTCTGCCATACCTCTTTTCTCTCTTCTCCTCCTAAGCTCCTCTCCGCTTCTGCTTTTCTGTCTCATCTGTATCCACTCATCGTTTTTTTCAGCTTTTCTTCCCACCCGCTTGTTTTTCTTACCTTCATCCTCTTTTTCTTCTCTTCCTCTTCTGCTCTTGTTTCTTCCCTGTGTCTGTTCTTCTCTCCTTCTGCTCTTATCCTTCCCAGCATCTGTCATAGCTTTATCCTCTCTTCTCCACTTCTGCTCATCTCCTCTTCTGCTGTCTTGCCTGTATCAGATCCTTTCCTCTGTTGCTCTTTTCATCTTCTGCACTTCTTCCTTACCTGTATCCTTCCTTCTTCTCTTCTACTCTTGTTTTACCAGCATGCTTTTTCCCCCTCTCCAGCTCTCCAATCTGTTCCTGCTCATCTCTCTTAATTTCATCCTCAGTTCTGCTCTTCTCTCTTACCTGTATCCACTCATCATAGGCCAAGGGAAGAAAGGTGCTTGCAAAGCAAAGGCAGGCAGGTGCTTGCTTAGCAACGGCAGGTAAGGGTGTGCTTGAAAAAGGTCTGACTTGAAGCGAGGGTGCAGAGCAGATTTAACCTCTGCAGGCGTGTATGCCAGAGCATGAAGCATCGTCAACGAGCACGGGGTAGCACCAGCTTGACACAGGGGAAGCTTCCACAGAGCCCCCAGATGGAGTCCCAGGGTGATGAGATGAAGCTGATTTTGGCAGCATTAACGGTGGTTTTCCAGGATCTGTGCCTTCTAGGGCTGGGGGCTGTCACTGGGGTTGCTTTCACAGGACACCCCTCAGCCCACCTCAGGACCCACGGGGAGTCTGTCGGTGACAAATGTGTCACTGAGTGACAGCATCAGGGTGGGAATGCGTGGAGCACAGTGCCCAGGGCAGAGCCAAGCGGCGCTGGGGGGGGTCAGCCCCAAGGAGAAAGCCTCCCCCATGGAAGAAACGGATTGCTTAATGCCGTGGGTGAGATGTTGGAGAACAGCAAATTAATGAGGTTAAAAGGTGCCGCCCGGGTACTGTGGGAACCTCCTCCCACCCTGCAAGTGCTGTCCAAAGCTCTCCAGTGCCCCCTGCTGCTCTTTGCAGTTCCCCACTAAGCTCCCGTTGCCTCCCAGTATTGTCCAGAGTCTCCTTGTGCAAACTCAGTGCCCCCCAGTGCTGCCTGAAGCCACCCCAGTGCTGTATGCGGCCCTCAGTAGCCTCCCAGTGCCCCCCAGTGGACTTCCCAGTGCCTCCAGTAGTGCCCAGTGCCCCCAGTTCAACACACCCACTGCTCAGCACGTGACCGTCGCCTTCCCCAGGAACAAAACAAGGCAACAGAGACGTTGACAGCAGCGATGGTGATGGAGATGTTCAGACTGGAGGAGCTCTTGGCTCGCTGCAGCCACCCCACCACAACAGCATCCCCAGAGGTGGGCACGGGGACCTGGGGGGGCTTTGGTGCTGCACAAACGACTGCAGGCAGAGGTGTAGGAAAGTGAACGCCAAGCATTTAATAATTGAACGTACAAAACAGCAAATAAATGACAATAGATATTCCCAACCATTTCCCACCCTGACAATTGTTTCTGATCCCACCCCCTAAAATTCCCACCCTCTAATCAATTTCCCACCCCCCAGCTCCCACCCCGCAATCAATTTCTCACCTTCCCCCCCCCCACCCCCCGCCCCGGCTCCCTCCCACCAATAGTTCCCTCCCTCTGCAAAACACTTCCCAGCCCCCCAAATTCCCACCCCAATAATTCCTTCCTCCAAATTCCAACCATTTCGGAGTGCAACATGATCAGAGTACAATTTCCCACCCAGAATTGCCACCCCACAAAATTCCCTCCCCCTCCCCACACCTCCAATGCCAGCAGTCACAAAGTCCAATCCTTTTTGATGCCAACCATCTCCCACAGCAGCCATTTCTCACCCCAGCAGTTCCCCACCCCCCAAATTCCCACCCCAACAATATCACAGTAGAGCCATTTCATTTCCAACCTCAAAAAGATGCCAGCGCCCCAAGAATTCCCACCCCAAGTTCCCTCCCCCCACCCATTCCCCACTCCGGCAGTTCCCCACCCCAGATTCCCACCCCAACAATAGCACAGTACAGCCATTTCATTTCCAACCCCAAAAAGATCCCAGCACCCCAAGGATTCCCACCCTCAGTTCCCACCCAAAGAATTCCCACCCCAAATTCCCTCCCCCCACCCATTCCCCACACCAACAGTTCCCCAGCCCACAACCACCCCCCACCCTAACATTTTCCACCCCAGTAATTCCCACCCCCAACCATTTCCCACCCCCCAGCCAACATTTCCCAGCCCAAAGCTTTGACAGTCCAACACTTTTGCGGTCCATCAGCTTCAGAGTCCCGCATTGCCCCAGCCCAAGATGCCGTTTGTGGACAGCCCAGATTTGGAGGGGGAAGGCTGGGGCCGGTGCTGGTGCCCCCGGAACACTGCCGCTGCTCTCTGGGCATGGTGGGGGCCAGCGAGGAGCCCAGGGCTACAGGGAGCCGTGTTTGTCGGCTATGGCCACGTCTCCTGCTACACCAAGTGGGCCGGTTTCTTGGCACGCTCCCTCTCGAGCGGCTGTTGGGCTGTGATGGGCACCGAGTCCTCCTGCTGCGCGCCGTGCTGACACAGCCAGCTTCGCCTAGCGCCGGTGTTTGTGGCCTGGAACATCCTGGCCCCGCGGCAGCTTCCTCTTTCTGGCTGGGACGCTGCCGGTGTGCTGCTCGTGCCCGGTGCTCTTGCCTTTTGTGGTGGTGCAGGCGGGCGCTGGGCACTTGGCTGGCTCGGTGCTGTCCCCATGGTGCTTGTCTGCCACCCGGCAGGAGATGCATCCGGGTGGCAGTGCCAGGCGGGCGAGAACCACCCGGGGCTGCCTCCGCTGCGCCTCTTCCATCAGATGTGCGGTGCGGGGCAACAGGGGTGTGGGGGCAGCCAGGGGGGGCGGCAGTGCCAGGCGGGTGAGAACCACCCGGGGCTGCCTCCGCCGCGCCTCTTCCATCAGATGTGCGGTGCGGGGCGACGGAGGCGCAGGGGCAGCCAGGGGCGTCGGCACGGGCAGCTCAGGGGATGCTGGCTGCCACCAGAGCGAGTTGCTGAGGAGCCCTGGTTCAGGTTGTGTCTCTTTGCTCAGCTCCCTGCTGGCCCTGGAGGAGTCAGAGTGCTCTGTGCTGGAAGAAGAGGAGTCGAGGCTGCTGGAGACATCTGGGCTCAGTGGCTCCGTGGCAGTGATGCACTGCATCAGCTCTTCCATTTGGCAGCTGTTCGCAGTGTCTTTGGTCCCCTCTCTTGTGACACCGGGCAGGTCCTGGTTGTGCTGGGGGACCTCCAGAGCACTCGCCGCTTCTGAGAAAGCAAGAACATCCCCCCGAACGATGATGGCAGTCTTCCCACACCCGCTCGGTGCAGGCACCCACCCGTCACCTCTGCAGACCACAGTCTCACCGTCAATCCAGGTGAGCAAATTGTCAATTTCCACGTCGTTGTCAAGTCTGTCGGTGCTGGGTGTCTCTTCTGGAAAAGGCAGAAAATGCCCAGCGGGGCAATGCCGGCTTTCCCACGCCCACTCAGTGCAGACACCCCCCCACCAGCTCTGCTGCCCCTCAGAGAGAGACTCACCGTTGTTGATCCACGTGAGCAGGTCATCAATGTCTGCGGTGTCGTACAGGATGCCTGTCTTGGATGTCACTTCTGGAAAAGGAAGAAAATCCCCGGTGGGGCAATGCCAGCTTTCTTTCCCACACCCACTGGGTGCCAACGACCCCCGCCAGCTCTGCTGCCCCCAAACTCACCGTCGTTGAGCCATGCCAGGAGATCATGGATGTCCGCGATGTCCTCCGGGATGTCTGCGCTCGTTGTCACTGCTGGGAAAGCAAGAACATCCCCAGTGGGGCAGTGGCAGCTTTCCCACAGCCACCCGGTGCGGACAGCCTGCCACCCGCTCTGCAGCCCCTGAACTCACCGCCTGATTCCAGCGTCGCAGCGCTGCAGGCGAGCTGAGCCGTGGCGGGATGGGGGCACACGTCGGTGGGCGCTGGGTGCCCCTGGTCCTCCGTGAGCACCACGGCGTCTTGAAAGGGCTCCATCGGTGGCTCCCAGGTGGCGGGCAGGGTGCGGGGCACGGGGAGCACCTGCTCCTGCAGTGACGGTACCTGCAAAAGAACTGGTGGGGGGCCGGGGCGGCCGGGGGCCTGCGGCAGGCAGGTGCCTGCGGGCTGCGGGGGCTCCCCGTGGAACACAGCCCCAGGCCACAGCCCCATCGGCTGCTGGGGCAGCAGCGTCCCTGCCAGCAGGGGATGTCCCCAGCAGTGAGCAGGGGCAGTGGGGGGAGCCATACCTGGGTGCAGCCCCCCAGGTAGCAGCTGCAGCACGGGCAAGTGCAGCCCCACAGTTGGGGGCAGCCCCCCAGGGGGGAGCTGCGCTGCCTGTCCCCAGACACCTGGTACCCCAGGCCAGACAGAGGCCTGAGGCGCCAGGTAGGTGGCAGTGGGGACAGGGAGGGGTCGGGGTGGTACCGGCATCGGTCCGCGGATGGTGGGCTGCATCCAGGCGGGGTCCGGTGGCGGCACAGTCGCTTCAACGAAAATGGCGTCGGGTGTCAGAGGCACCGTCAGCGCTCCTCGAGGGATTCTCTCTGTGGGGAAAGGCCAAAGTAGGCGCTGGGGTGAGATCTGGGGCGCTGGGGTGGGATCTGGGGCACAGGGGTGAGATCGGGCTTACAGGGGTGGGATCTGGGGCTCTGGGGTGCTGGGGTGGGATCTGGGTTACAGGGGTGGGATCTGGGGCGCTGGGGTGAGATCTGGGTTACAGGGGAGGGATCTGGGGTGCTGGGGTGAGATCTGGGTTACAGGGGTGAGATCTGGGTTAAAGGGATGGGATCTGGGTTACAGGGGTGAGATCTGGGGTGCTGGGGTGAGGTCTGGGTTACAGGGGTGGGATCTGGGTTACAGGGGTGAGATCTGGTGTGCTGGGGTGGGATCTGGGGCACAGGGGTGAGATCGGGCTTACAGGGGTGGGATCTGGGGCGCTGGGGTGCTGGGGTGGGATCTGGGTTACAGGGGTGGGATCTGGGGTGCTGGGGTGAGATCTCGGTTACAGGGGTGGGATCTGGGTTACAGGGGTGAGATCTGGGGTGCTGGGGTGAGATCTGGGTTACAGGGGTGAGATCTGGGGCGCTGGGGCCAGCTGAAGCACGGGAGCAGGGGAAGCCTGCTGCCTTACCTGCCATGACAGCTGGAGAGTGGCAGTTAGGGGAGCCCCTCCCCCCACGGGGGGTTGCGTGACCGTTGGGGTCAGCCCCTTTCCCCCAGGCTTGAGATGGTTTGATTTTTCGTAGGCAAACATCCTTCCCATCCCAGTTGTTTCCCATTCCAATGATCACTGACCCTCCCAATGGGCATTTTGCAGCGCAGTGCTCTTCCTTCCCAAGGGCCTCCCGTCCCAGTGGAAATTGACCATCCCTGCAATGAGTTCTCACCCCTTGGGACAGTTTTCTCTCTGAGGGAGGATATTCGGGCCCAGTGGTTTCCCACTGTCACCAGCCAACACTGGGTGGGGTTACCCGGGCCTTTAGCAGTGGAGGTGAGCCAGCGTTATCTGTAGGGCTCAGAGATGGAGGGGCTGTCAGTGATCGATGACCGCAGTAATTGGAGGCAGCAAAAAGGCACTGTGAGGTGGCCATCCTCTGCACCATTGCAGTGGAGACAGATTGGCACTGGTTTGGATTGGTCTGTGTTCGAAGGGTGGGCTATGGGGTGGAATTGGCTGGACAGTCGCAGCCAGAGAGCTGTGCTCAATGGCTGTGTGTCCGGGTGGAGGCGGTCACGAGTGGTGTCCTAATGATGTTCAGCAAAGCCAGGGCAAGGTCTGTGAGGGGCAGAGAGACTCTGGAAAGCGTCCTGGGATTGCTTCTGTGCGGCAGTTGGGGGCCTTGGGGAGTGGGGGGCCTGTGCTGGTCTGTCTGTAGGAGTCTGTAAGGAGGGCTGTGGGGCTGTTTCTGAGGTGGAAGTGAGGGGTTTTGTGTGCTGAGGAGGGTTCTGGGGTGGTTTCTGAGGAGAAGGTTTTGGATTTGCGGGGCTGAGGGTCCTGTGAGTGACTGTAGACCTCTGTGGGGAGAGTTCTGGTGTGGTTTCTGAGGGTTAAAGCATTGGGTTTGGGGGCTGAGAGGTTGTAGGGGTGTGTGAGCGAGGAGAGACTTTGGGACTCTGGGGCACTGAGGGGCCCGATCTGATCCCAGGGGCATAAGGAGTTTGATTTCCCCTGTGTTTTTCCCCCAGACCCATTTGTTCAACCAATGAAAATCGAAATATACAAGATGTTTCTGAACCTGGCAAAGTGTCCTTCACAGCACTGATGTGTTGGACTGCTGGGATGCTGGCTCTTGCTTTTTTTTTACCGTGGTTTCAGTGATGGAGTATGCCACTGCAGCGGATGGCCCCAGAAGGGTAAGGACCAAAGAGGCAGGGGGCCATTGAAATAGTTGTATTTCATTTTTTTTATCTCCCAGCTGTTTCATGGAATCTGGCTTGGATGTCTAGAAGTAACTGGAAGATTCTTGAGGAATGTCTGGGATGTTTTTATCTGGAGGAGGTGTGCCCATCAGGCTGAGGTGTTGCATCTGTCCCAGGTTCCCTGATGTGACGTAGTACTGCAGCTCCTCCCAGGGGTCTTGCATATGCATTGCTTGTGCTCGTGTGTATGACTCCAGAGGACATCCCAGCACAGCTGTGCTGAAGCCCAGTGGCGGTGGGGGGAGCAGAGGACAATCTCAGGTCCTGTGCTCTGAGGTGGATGCTTTCTTCCCAGAAGCACTGCTGGGCAGGATCTGATTGTGCTGCATACGAAAAGAAATGAATACAAAGAATGACCTGGGAAACAACAGTCTTGTTCAAGAGCTGATGTGCTGGATAGAGGGTTGTTTGATTGATTGATTTTTCTGTGACAAATGTGCGTGGTTTCTGCCAGTGGTAACTAGGAGAGGGTCGTGAAATCATAGAATTGCTCAGGTTGGAAACAACCTTAAAAATGATCAAGTCTAACCACACGTAACCATACTAGCCTAACTCTAACAACCCCCTGCTAAATCCTGTCCCCGAGCGCCACGTGTTTTTAAACACACTCAGGGATGGTGACTTAGCCACCTCCCTGGGGAGCCTATTCCAGTGCTTAACAACCCTTTCTGTAAAGAAGTTTTTCCTGATGTCCAACCTAAACTTACTCCTGGCACAACTGGAGGCCATTTCTCCTCATCCTGTCACCAGTGAGAAGAGACCAGCCCCGCTCTCGCTGTAAGCACCTTGCAGGTACTGGCAGAGAGCAATAAGGACTCCCCTCAGCCTCCTTTTCCCCACACTAAACAGCCCCAGTTCCTTCAGTCACTCCTCATAGGGCATATTCTCCAAGCCCTTCCCCAGCCTTGTTGCCCTTCTTTAAACCTGCTTCAGCACCTCCGTGTCCTTTCTGTGCCCAAAACTGAACACTTTGCTTGAGGTGAGGCCTTGCCAATGCCGAGTACAGGGGCAGGATGACTTCCCTCATCCTGCTCACCACACCACTCCTGATCCAAGCCAGGATGCCACTGGCCGCCTTGGCCACCTGGGCACACCGCTGGCTCATATTCAGCTGACTGTCCATCCGGACACCAAGGTCCCTTTCTGTCAGGCAGCTTTCCAGCCACTCCTCCCCAAGTCTGGGGGGACACCTGGGGTTGTTGTGGCCAAAATGCAGGACCCGACACTTGGCCCCATTGAATGGGCCCATAGAATGGGCCCTCCCATTGATGGGCCAGTTAACCTTGGCCCATCGACCCACTCTATCCAGGTCCCTCTGTAGCGCCTTTCTCCCCTCAGGCAGATCAACACTCCCTCCCACCTTGGTGCCCTCTGCAGTTACTGAGGGTGCGCTCAATCCCCTCATCAAGACCGCTAATAAAGATGTTGAATAGAAGCGGCCCCAGTACCGAGCCCTGGGGGACACCGCTCGTGTCTGGCTGCCAACTGGATTTAACTCTGTGGGCCTGGCCATCCAGCCAGTGTTTCACCCAGCGGAGCATACGCCCGTCCAAACCGTGGGCAGCCAGCTTCTCCACGAGAGTGCTGTGGGGTACAGTGTCAAAGGCTTTACTGAAGTCCAGGTAGACCCCATCGACAGCCTTACCTTCATCCGCTAAGCGGGTCACCTTGTCACAGAATGGAATCAGGTTTGTCAAACTGGATCTACCGTTCGTCAGCCCATGCTGACTGGGCCCGATCCCCTGGTTGACCTTTAATTGGTCCATGCTGGGTCCAGGGGGCAGCATGGTATGATGCTGGAGCAAGTACCTGCTTTTATTTTTTTCCACCTTGGCTCTGGCCTATGCAGTTTACGGAGTCTGTGTCCAGTACTGGGGAGAGTGGCGCTGTCAGAGCCTTGCAGGAAGCACGTCAGGTCTCAGTATGCTTTGGAGCTTGTTCTCCGGTCACGCTTGTGTGCCTGGCATAACCTGCTCCAGCTTTTGGTGCCGTTATGTGTATGAGAATGGGGTTAGCCTGATGCGAGAGTTAGGCTCAACAGCGCAGGCAAGATTTTGGAGCATTGTGTAAGTCAGAAGTCTGTAGTGGGAATATTTATTAAAGGAGCGAAGGAAATGTCAAAGTGTGACGTGGGTCTACAGATGAAGCTCTGAAGGAAATGTCGTATTTGCTTTGCAAAAAGTTTGGGTCATGAACTCGGCGATGCTGGGCTCTTGTTACCAAAGCTTGTCTCAGCATTTCTGAGGGGCAGCCCTCATCTTCCCAGTAGACAGTGCTGTGGAGTTGAGCGCTGATGGAGCCAACTCGTACCTCGCTCTGTAGGATCACACTGCGTAAGGGAGTAAACCTGCTGCCATGTGAACTTTACTCTCAAGTGAAGAATGATGTCGTGGGCGTGAAAGGGGAGAAACAAGTGTTTGCTGACTTCCACCTATTGTTATTTCTCATTCTTTATTTGTTTAAATTTTGTTCAACAGGATAAGCAAAGCCAAGAAGAAGTCAGAAGGCCTGACCCAGAACATGGTGGACAGGTTCGTCCAGGTAAAGGCAGAAATCTTCCCTTGATACTTTTTACCTATTAAAAAAATGTGCTGAAATGGCTCAGTGATCGCAAGTGATAACTTTGCTGCCAGTACTGGTTGAACAATGGTAATCTGGTAATCTCTCTCTTAAGAGATGCTTTGAAGTGGTTGTGCCCGTGCAGGAGGAGAGAAGTAAGCCTCCTGCTTGGGTACTGCAACGTGATGGAAAGCGCAGCAATGACAGCAAGGTCCTAGGCTGCAGCAAGTGAGGATTTGCTCACATGCAAAAGCTGTGGGCAGAGAAAGAAAGGAAAGAAGCTGCCTAACTTCAGAAGGTTTCAGGTATGCAGGGATCTCCAGCGACATACCCTTGCCCCTCCACTGCCAGCCCTTCAAGGGGGTCTCAGAAGGGGCGGACCCTGGCTCCAACCCTTCTGGTCACTCCTTGCATGCACATTTCCTGTCAGCACTGCAAATGACCAAACCTACCACTGAGCAACACGCTGAGCCCCCACTCACCTCGGCAGAAGTCCATTACAATCAGCACTTTGCACACACCGCCGCTGCTTACTGAGTTTCTACTGGAATCAACGTATCCGACCATGTTCCTGCAGCCAGACAGATCCTGCTGCACGATAAATACCTTCAAGGTGCTGAACAGCCATGTAGAATGAGCTCTACTTTAATCTCTCGTTCCTCGACGAGGCTTAGCTTTCCTAGCTTTACCCCTGCCTAAGCACCAACTTCTGCCCCTTGGCCGTAATCATCACACACAACAGGATCAAATCAGAGGTCTGTCTCCTCCTGCTTTCTTTCCAGAAGGATGTGAGACAAACAACAGAGAAACAACGAACATACGGACTTAAGCCATTTGGTGTTGGTCCAGATGTTTGGATGTTCCCTTCGATGGCCCAGGCCACGCTCGCTGAGCTGCTCCTCCTTTGTTCAGGGGGGAAATGGTGCAGGTGGCATGCAGTGGCTATGCACAGCATGCGTCCTACTTGCTTTTCCTCCTCTCCATCTTCCATGAGCAAACAGCATCTCCAATCTTTCCTTGCTCAAAAACCACTTAGGTAAAAAAGAACTGGCAAGCTCGCTTTTAGAATTACCTTCTCTATACAACCTGGTGCTTTAAAGCACAAGCTTTCCTAGCAATGACCGACCTCTGACACGCTGTAAAGCAAACAAGGGCAATGACAGAGCCTTTCTTTGAGATCTAGGCACTATAGGACAAGCTATCAAAGAAAGAGCAATCAACTCACCCCTCCGAGCGAGAGTTTGGAAGAAAGGGGTGAGCTGAGGAACACAGCCTTCTCCGCTTCGAAATCTGGATCGCTGGAAGAAGGGGGGGACGGGCCTGGGGGGGCGCGGGGGGGGGCTGAGGAGCCCCCTGCGGACTGACTGCGCACGCGCTCCCAGAAGCACTGCTGGGACGGAGAAAGAGGAAGGGTGGAGCTAGGCTCCCCCAGCTCCAGGCACTCATGTGCTCACGTACTGGCTCAGGCTGTGACCTGGCAATTCCACTGCACATGCTCAACCTGCAAGGAAAAGTTATTCCTGTGTCTGTAGGCTTCGCACACAATCCCAGGTGCAACAGTCAGCCCGGTTCTCAGCTCAGCCTTACCAACAGCAGAAATCCAGCTTATGCCAGTAGTGGTGTTTTTCTCTCTTTGGAAACACTGTACTGCTGCAAGAAGCAGTGGTTGAAATGCTTCTTTATTGCACAAGAGCTAGGAAATAAGAAAAGATTTCCTGATTAGGCATAGGCTTCAAGGAGGCACCGGACGAGTGGAGACAGTGGAAGGCATTGGCAAGTCCAACCTTTGTTACAAGCTGCTATGTGAGATCCAATGCCAACTTTTCCCACCCAGTGTGAGGTATAGTGAGGATAAATCATGCCCAAAAGCCTCCGTGCACTAGAACACACAATCCAATAGATCAGCAGCTGCAGAGAGAGAAATTCGTCTCAGCCCAGAAATCCTTCCAGCTGTGTACTGACTGGAGTTCCAAGACTGCGGCATCAGAATCATTCGCCTTCTCTGGGTGCAGTCTAGAAGACGAACACCCCCAAGCACACCTGCTTCTTCAGCTTTTCCTTTCCCATCAAGTCTGGGGTTAATAGCAAAGATTTTTTCCTGTCCCCTCTTTTTCCTGGGATTACCCTCTTTTTGGGGGTAAATGATTTGCATTTCTCTTTTGCCTTCCTGCAAGCACACCTGCTTCAGGGCACATTTCATCCCACCCTTAGGCCTTGTAAGAAGCACTATGGCAAATCCACATGCAGAAAATACAGTCATTCCATTTAGCAACAAAGAAACCACTCTGCCCTTGCTCCTGCCTCTTGCCCCTGCCTCCTCCTGCACTGCCTGCTTATCTGGCAAGTGCTTGTGGGCCACTAAAAGAAATCCCCACATGCCAGAAAATACAGACAAAAAAGAGACAGGCAGAAAAGCGGCACTAATACTTTGTCACTGGTGGGAATCTCCACAACAGAAAGCGTTGTGCTCAACGTGTGAGGTGAAGGGATCATCACTATCAAGATAAAAGTCACAGTATGGAAGATTTAGCGATGGCGTGCTGACTAGAAGAAAAAAACAACTCTTGCCTCGTGTTTTTTTCTTTCGGTCTCTCTTATCATCATCTATTTATCTCATCAGCAGATCTGAGGCTGACCAAAGCCTGTTGCCATGAGCTTTGCTGAACCCATCAAAACTGAGGCTCAGAGGTATTACACCAGCACATAGCATAGGAGAACCCCATCACCTCCATCGTCAAGGGAAGAAGAAAGGGGAACTGTCACAATTAATTACCTCCTCTAAATTGATAGTTGTAGGCTTCTCGTCACACACTACTGCTGTAAAGCAGAACAACAAAGATGTTTACAGCTGCGATAGGGATTTTTGCATACGTGCAACCACACAAGGCTGAGCACACTCCTGTCCCTCTGACATGTTGAGAAATAGCCAGAAGAGCGCAGTGTGCTCTTGCTGTCAGGCTACATACTCCGAGCATTTCCAAAGGCATGCTGTTCTGTAGAACATGCTGAGCCGCCCGGACAGTTGGTGCAGGAAGAATGCAGCAGTATCAGCGCACTCCATCCCGGGGATCTGAATGCATTTGCGGAGAGAACAGGGAAATAAGAGGTAAGAGAGAGAAAAAAAACAAAGCAGGCAAATAGCACAGCTGTCCACAGGGGGCGGGGCTTAAGGCAGGGCCTGTGCCGGAGGGTGGCCCAGCACAGTCGGGGCCTCGGGGCCCAGTCTGGAGGGGGCCTGGCACAGTTGAGGCCTCCTTTGGGCCCAGTCTGGAGGGGGCCCAGGCAGAGCCAGGGCGTCGAGGCCCAGGCTGGAGGAGGACCAGGCTCAGTTGGGGCTGCTTTGGGGCTCAGGCTGGAGGAGGACCAGGCTCGGTTGAGGCTGCTTTGGGGCCCAGTCTGGAGGGGGGCCCAGCACAGTCGGGGCCTCGGGGCCCAGTCTGGAGGGGGCCTGGCACAGTTGTGGCCTCCTTTGGGCCCAGTCTGGAGAGGGCCCAGGCAGAGCCATGGCCTTGGGGCTTAGGCTGGAGGAGGACCAGGCTCAGTTGGGGCTGCTTTGTGGCCCAGTCTGGAGGAGGACCAGGCTCAGTTGGGGCTGCTTTGGGGCCCAGTCAGGAGGGGAGCCCAGCACAGTCGGGGCCTCGGGGCCCAGTCTGGAGGGGACCTGGCACAGTTGTGGCCTCCTTTTGGCCCAGTCTGGAGAGGGCCCAGGCAGAGCCATGGCCTCGGGGCTTAGGCTGGAGGAGGACCAGGCTCAGTTGGGGCCGCTTTGGGGCTCAGGAGGCCCAGTCTGGAGGAGGACCAGGCTCAGTTGGGGCTGCTTTGGGGCCCAGTCTGGAGGAGGACCAGGCTCAGCTGGAGCTGCTTTGGGGCCCAGTCCAGAGGGATGCCCAGCACAGCCAGAGCCTTGTGGCAGCAGTCCAACTCTCAAGTCAACCTTTAACCATAACCTAAAATGGTAACCGTAGTGAAAGGTAGTGGCAGATACAGCTGCTTTACTGTGTTTTAATTTTCCCAAGAATGGTGAAGGACTCAAGCTAGTAAAGAAAGACCCCTTTCTGAAGAGCAGGACTCAGAAGGTATTAGCAGAGAGCAGATGTCCCAGTAGAGATTCTTCCCCTTAGACAGCCAGCCCTTAAATGAGGTTAGGGAGGGCTGGGACCAGGCTCCACCCCTTTTCTGCACAGGTGAAACGCTTCCAGCCGTGCTCCGCAGCAGACCATGTTTTAACAAAGGTGAAAGCCTGTGAAACAAAAGAATCCCTTCTTACTTGTTTCACGTTTGTGTTTGTTGACCGCAGTTCCAACCAGGTGGACTCTGTGTCTTGCAAGCGACACCTAGAAGCAGGTACAGGCAGGAGGTACAGCACCCTGCAACCTCCAGGTGAGTGACAGCAGCCAGGCAGGGCTTTGGGCTCTGCAGGGTGATTGTGTGGAGCATTATGCACAGGAACAGCTGAGTCTAAAGATGATGGCAGAGCTGCAGAGCTAACCATAATAGAGAAGCACAGTGGCTCAGCTCGTTTCCCACCGTAACGCAGGAAATAAGAGCCCCGAGGGAAATGCAGACGCACTGTGCTTTCCTCTTTTGTCTCATGCCTTCTGGCCCTGTCAGAGGGGAGGAATGAGCTGCGCTTCCGCAGAGACCTTCCTCTCACAGCCACTCACCCCTCAGGTTGGAGCATTCCTGGCTGCAGGGTGGGAAAGCCAGTTCTTGCCTGATGGTATCTGCAAAGCTGAAAAAGAAAGGCCTCTTCTCTCATAAAGTGAGAGGGGAGATCCTGTGCTACTGGGCTGCAGTCAAGAGTCTGAGAGAGTCTGTGTTGTGTGAGATTTTAGAGAGAGCGCTGGGGAGTGTGGGAGCAGTGCAAACCTGCCGGGATGCTTTTACTTTCAGGGGCCTTTGTGCAACACCAGATGTTCATGTCCTAGAAGCACGTGGCGGAGCACGTCCTGGGATCAAGGTGCCATGGACTGGAAAATGCAGCTCTGGACATACAGGCTTGGCGGAGTTCCTGTGTGAAGACAAAACTCCCAGTACTCCAGAAACGTGGAGGCAGAAGAGCAGTGACAAGGTATCTGTATGTCTGTCAGTATATGTGCACAGCAGACCCAGCTGCCCCTGCTTCCTCCCTCCACTGGATCTTCTCCTGCTCCTGGAGTCTCCTGTGGCATTGGTGTCGTGGAGCTAGTTATTTTGTCAAACAGGATCTACCATTCGTAAACCCATTCTGACTGGGCCTGATCTTCTAGTTGACCTTTAATTAATCTCAACATTATCCTTTCCATAGCCTATCCTGGCACTGAGGTAAGACTGATAGGTCTGTAGCTACCATGCTCATCTTCTGGCCGTTTCTGAAGATGTGCGTCATATTTGCCAGTCTCCAGTCCACCTGCATGTTTCCATTTAGCCAGGACTGCTGAAGGACGATGGAGTGTGGCTTGGCAACCACATCCACCAACTCCCTCAGCACTCCAGAGTGCAGTCCATCTGGCCCTGTGAACTCGAGCATCCTGCATTCGTTGCAGGTCCAAAATCATCTCATTGTGGATAATGCAGGGCCTATTCAGTTCCCCATCCTTATCTACCAGCACAGGGGATTTTTTCCCAGGGAGTAACAAGTCTTGCTATTAAAGACTGAGGCAACAAAGGCATTAAGTACCTCAGCCTTTTCCTGATCCTTGGTCACCATGTTGCCCTCGGCGTCCAACAAGGGATGGAGATTCTCCCTTGCCTTCCTCTTGCTGTTGATGTATTTATAGAAATATTCATTGTTGTCCTTCACCTTACTGTCCGAGCTCAGTTCTAGCTGGGCTTTGGCTTTTCTAATTTTCTTCCTGCACATCTTTGCTATGTACCTGTAATCATCATAAGTTGACCACTCTTCCACGGACCATAATCTTTCATTTTGCTCTTGAGTTCCAGGCGAAGGTCTCTGTTCAGCCAGTCCAGCCTCCTTGCCCATCAGCTCGTCTTCCATGACCTGGGGATGGTCAGCTCCTGCTGACCGTAAAGTAATCTTTAAAATTACTTCCTTTTTGTACTGCCAGCCTTCCGGGGCTCCCATGCCCTCCAAACCTGCCTCCCAAGGGACCCTCTCAACCATGGTCCTGAAGAGGCTCAAGTTTGCTCTCCAGAAGTCCCAGGTGGCAGTTCTGCTGACTGCCCTCAGTGGTTCAGCAAGGATTGAGAAATCTAACATCTCATGATCCCTTTGCCCCAGATGGCCTCCAGCCTTTACATCCCCCACAAGACCTTCTCTGTTAACAAACAGCAGGATTTTGCTTCCCCTTGTTGGCTCCTCACCAGCTGTGTCAGGAAGTTGTCTCCCACACGCTCTAGGAACCTCTGGGACTGTTCCCTATTTGCTGTATTATAAATCCAGCAGATGTCTGGGACTTTGAAATCCCCCCCAAGAACAAGGGGGAGAGACCTTGAGACCTCCTGCGGCTGTCTCTAAAGTGTCTTGCCCACCTCTTCATCGTGCTTGCGTGGCCTGTAGCACACCCATGATAACGTCAGTCTTACTGGCCTTTGCTTTTATTCCGACCTATAAGCTCTCAACCCTATCATCGCCATCATTAATTTCCATACATTCCCATTCTTTCTTAACATAGAGGGCTTCACCGCTGCCTTTCCTGCCCTGCCTCTCTCTTTTGAAAAGTCACTAGCCATCCATCACAGCACTCCAGCTGTGTGAGTCATTCCACCGCATTTCTGTGATTTCCAAGTGATTTTTTCTCCTGTTTTTTGATTCAAACAAAAGCAACTTATGATTACTTTTATCATTATTATTATTATTTAATGCCAGGCATTGTGTTCAACTTAAAAAATTAACACATTAAGAATAGCTTTGTTTGCATTCTGGTAACTGCTGAGACTTTGGCTGACGACAGCTTTCAGCTGCATCTGAACTAGACTGGATTTGTCTCATGCTCTCAATATGTCAGTATTTCTCTTCCAGACCTTTGAATCAATTATTCCTCTGCTATTTATCTCTTCTGGTTGCTGGAGAGAAGAGTTACTATGTCACATCCTGATGTGTAAGATCGAGCTTGGTGATTTTCAGTAATTCAGGATATTCTTGCTCTTCTTTAAGTGAAGTAAGGGATAATCCATCATATTGTGACATTTCTTTTCCTGTGCGTAATGCCAAGGGATAGGGTTGGAGGTGCCTGCTGGTTCATGTGACGTCCCAGAGCTTTCTACACAGCTTAAGTTATGTAACGGGAAAGGCTCAAATATGGTAAAAACTCGATTTCTAGTGTTTTGGTACGTACATTAAAGTCAGTATGGGTCCAGTTCAGACAGCATCGTCTCACATATGTTTGTTGTCTCATATTAAATGATTTTTTATTAATTTGGCTACTTACATACTCCACCCATAGTTTGCATATTGTCTTCTTGTGGTGAGGTTTGCCTGCTAAACAGAAAGACAAAATAAACTTAAATTACAGAAGCAGAGAAGCAAAGACAGCTTAGAGGATCAATACAGTACAGATCAGTTAGAGTATTACTTTAAAGTTGTTGTGTTCTGGGTCTTAAGTGGGATGAGATATGGGTGTGAATGTTACAGACAAGTGTTTTTCCTGAATACATTGTTTACCTGCTGCCATGCAAGCCAGCTCTTCTTTTCCCTGCCTCTGCTTTTATTGTTCATGTCTATCTGCATCGCAAAACCTCTAACAGATTTATTTTCATGTTTTAAATCTGTATAGCTAGAAGAGGGGCTTATCTCAGCCTTTTATCTCATCATCTGATGGAGACTGGTAGTGTATGGGGGAGTTTGCATGAATTATTACCATCTCACCAAAACCAAGGAACAGAAAAAGAACGAAAAAAACCCAACCTTAAAATCCTAATAAATGACTATAGCCGAGCCAGCTGGAAATATCATCTGCAGTTTGCCGAGTCTATCCTTTGTCCTCATTTTGCTCAGCACTGACTGGATGGGGTTAAAATTGACCACTAATGAAAGAGTTCTGCTACCTGTCTCAGCAGTGCTCCGGTCTTTGTTGCTGTGTTATGAGTGCACTGCTCCTGCTGATACATTTTTTCACCCCTCGGTTGTTATCTGAGCAGTGTTAGCCCTCATGAGCTATACAGTCAGTGCCTGCTTGCTCCAGGTGCTACATAAGTACAGCAGAAGGATGCCAGGGGGCTTGCAGACAGTGTCTGCATGCTGTTGCTCTTTCAAAGAAGCCCCTATTTTGGCTAACTGTAGAAGAGACCATTTTTTCCTTCGTAAGATCCTTGCAAACGCAGTTAAAGTGTACAGAAGTTTGTGTCTAGATGTCTTTTTGCAGTACATGCAATGAGGTTATCTATTTTTCAGGAAGATAAGTGCCTCCAGACAGTTAGGAAAACTGCTGGCTCAGGCTTCACCTCCATTAATACAGGTTCAGCCCCATTCCTCAGAAGAACCTGCATCAAGCCATGGTTTTAACTTGCAGATGGAGTTCTTACCGCACGACTGAAGTGCTGAAGCTCTCTGACCTCTGAAGGCACCCTTAACTCATGTGAATGTGACTGGCTGTTTTGCTTTCAGAAAGAGACCCTTTTGAGCCCCAGAATGTGCTGTCCAGAGTCCAGATGAGGACTCCTTAGGCCAAATTTTTTTGTATCCTACAGGAGGCTTTTTCTTGGTTGGCAACGTGCTTAAAAAGAAACAAATGAAAATGGGCATTTCCATGTGATTGTATTCTGCTCAGTGCAGTGTATACCTGTGTTGCAGAATTAGCTCCATGGCATTGCAAATAATGCACCAAACTAAGCAGAGCAGGAAAGCATTTTTACTTCTAAAATTTTGGCCTTTCAAAACAGGCCTGCCTTGGTTGCACTGGCTTGCATCTCAGCTGGTGTTCTGTTGTCAGGGTTCCTGTATCTATAGCAGTTGGCAGGGAGGTGGCTCATGACACCGTAAGGCCATGGCGATATGACTGTAAGAATGTCCCATGTCAAGTAAAAGATGGCTGTGTTGGACGAGGGGAAGCTATGGCCTGACAGCTGCCCTTCTTGTCACCAGTGGGATTCTGTGGGGTCTATTTTAAGGCCATTTCTCTGTAATGTTTTCACGGTTGATTCCAATCAAGATCTGGCAGTTGTATGAAGTAAATCTGCGGTTGATGTGAAGCTGGGAGGAATGTTGACTCCCTTGGGGGTTGAGAGGCCTTGCACAGGATCTGGAGAAATTTGAGGGTGGTCCCCATCTGCATGAAGGAAAGCAAGCACCGCGTTCTGCACCTGGGATGCGGCAGCCCGGGCTGTGTGTAAAGACTAGGGGGGCGAGGGGATGGAGATCGGCCCTGCAAAAAAGGGATCGGGGCGTTCTGGTTGATGGCAACTTGAATATGAGCTGGCAGTGTGCGCTGGCAGCCAGAAGGGCAAACTGTATGCCCTGGGGTGTATCAGGCCCAGTGCTGCCGAGTGAGGGAAGCAGTTGTCCCACTGTGATTTACACTGTGTGGTTTCAACTTGAGGATTTCAACTCATGAGGTTACAACTTTGCTTTGCTCTTTGGGTTTCCTTTTGTGGCTTTGCCGTGCATTGCTTGTGAAATTTCTTTTATTCTTTTCCGTGCTAAGCACTGGTGAGAGTTGCTATCTATTTACTGTGTTTACTTTGGCATGATATTGTATTCAGTGCATTTGCTTTTCTCTTGTATTTCATAAACATGCTTTGCTTTGCTGTTTTCCTTGGAATTTTTCTTTGGTTTTTTTTTTTCTGCATTGCTTTGTTATCTTACAGTATTTTTTCTGTCCTGCTTTGCTGCTCCTTCTGTGTTGCAGTGCGTTGTTTTTGTTCAGATTTGTGGATTTCCTCTTTTCCCGTTTGCATTCTTTGAGCTCTCTTATCCTTTTCTAAGGGTATTCCTCTTTGTTTCTTCGCTTTTCAGGTGCTTTTGCTTTGCTTTCCTTGGCTTCTTAGTGCTTCCTCTTTCTGTTATTGTTCCTGGATTTGCTTTGCTTTGCTCTTTGGGCTTCCTTGCGTGTCTTTGCCGTGCATTGCTTGTGAAATTTCTTTTATTCTTTCTCTCCGGTGCTAAGCATTGGTGAATGTTTTTCTCTTTGTCCTGTGTTTGGCTTCTTTGCTTTGCCGTGATACACACGAGTAAAGCAAAGGAACGGACTACAGTATGGTGACCTTGTTTTGTTTGCTTTGTTTTCCTTGTTTGTTTTGCTTCCCCCGTTGCTTTTCAGTGGTGCGCCTTTTGCTTTGCTTTTCCTGTCTTTGTGTCTGTTTTGTTGGTTCTTTGTCTTAGCTGTTCCTTTCTTTGCCTTAGCTTCTTCCTCCCTGAGGGAGAGCATTCTTTTCCTTTTTGGAGGATGGTTCTTGGCTTTGCTTTGAGTTTCTCCTGTGCTCTTCATTCTTCTGTGCCTTACCTGGCTTTGCCTTCCTCGTCCCCCTGCCCACGCCCTTGCTCTTGCTTGGCCTTCACTTACCTGATGTTGTCTCTCCCTCGATTGTTCTGTTTTGCCTGTTCTTTTCTGGCTCCTTTAACTCCAGCCTACTCTCTAGGCTTTGCTGCTGTGCTTGATGCATTTGCAGCTCCTTTGGAGTTTCCCAGGTGGGTCCACGCCTCCTGGGCATCCTTGCCTCTTCCCTTGTGGTGCTTTTTCGCTTTTCCTCTGATGGCTGGCTAGATCCATGCCCGGTAGCTCCCCTTACCTCCTCCTTGCCATGACTGCAAGTGCTCTGCCTTCCTCCAGAGAGCTGTTTGGTTCTAATTGGCAGCCGCAGACTCCTTCTCGGCTGGCGACCCTGAGGTTGCATCTCTGCTGGAGGTAGCAGCATGCCCAGGAGCTACCCTTTCCTCCTCCCAGGCATGGATGCTGAGATTATGGCCTCCTCCACACTCAGATGGCATCTCTGCTTTGCCATGAGAGTGTCTTCTCTTCCTTTGCCTTTTTCTGTTGTTGTTTCTGCTGCACGGGTTGATGTTGGTTTTCTTTCTTTGTTGTCGTACTGTATTTTTTCTGTCCTGCTTTGCTGCTCCTTCTGTGTTGCAGTGCATTGTTTTTGTTCAGATTTGTGGATTTCCTCTTTTCCCGTTTGCATTCTTTGAGCTCTCTTATCCTTTTCTAAGGGTATTCCTCTTTGTTTCTTCGCTTTTCAGGTGCTTTTGCTTTGCTTTCCTTGGCTTCTTAGTGCTTCCTCTTTCTGTTATTGTTCCTGGATTTGCTTTGCTTTGCTCTTTGGGCTTCCTTGCGTGTCTTTGCGTGCATTGCTTGTGAAATTTCTTTTATTCTTTCTCTCCGGTGCTAAGCATTGGTGAATGTTTTTCTCTTTGTCCTGTGTTTGGCTTCTTTGCTTTGCCGTGATACACACGAGTAAAGCAAAGGAACGGACTACAGTATGGTGACCTTGTTTTGTTTGCTTTGTTTTCCTTGTTTGTTTTGCTTCCCCCGTTGCTTTTCAGTGGTGCGCCTTTTGCTTTGCTTTTTCCTGTCTTTGTGTCTGTTTTGTTGGTTCTTTGTCTTAGCTGTTCCTTTCTTTGCCTTAGCTTCTTCCTCCCTGAGGGAGAGCATTCTTTTCCTTTTTGGAGGATGGTTCTTGGCTTTGCTTTGAGTTTCTCCTGTGCTCTTCATTCTTCTGTGCCTTACCTGGCTTTGCCTTCCTCGTCCCCCTGCCCACGCCCTTGCTCTTGCTTGGCCTTCACTTACCTGATGTTGTCTCTCCCTCGATTGTTTCTGTTTTGCCTGTTCTTTTCTGGCTCCTTTAACTCCAGCCTACTCTCTAGGCTTTGCTGCTGTGCTTGATGCATTTGCAGCTCCTTTGGAGTTTCCCAGGTGGGTCCACGCCTCCTGGGCATCCTTGCCTCTTCCCTTGTGGTGCTTTTTCGCTTTTCCTCTGATGGCTGGCTAGATCCATGCCCGGTAGCTCCCCTTACCTCCTCCTTGCCATGACTGCAAGTGCTCTGCCTTCCTCCAGAGAGCTGTTTGGTTCTAATTGGCAGCCGCAGACTCCTTCTCGGCTGGCGACCCTGAGGTTGCATCTCTGCTGGAGGTAGCAGCATGCCCAGGAGCTACCCTTTCCTCCTCCCAGGCATGGATGCTGAGATTATGGCCTCCTCCACACTCAGATGGCATCTCTGCTTTGCCATGAGAGTGTCTTCTCTTCCTTTGCCTTTTTCTGTTGTTGTTTCTGCTGCACGGGTTGATGTTGGTTTTCTTTCTTTGTTGTCGTACTGTATTTTTTCTGTCCTGCTTTGCTGCTCCTTCTGTGTTGCAGTGCATTGTTTTTGTTCAGATTTGTGGATTTCCTCTTTTTCCCGTTTGCATTCTTTGAGCTCTCTTATCCTTTTCTAAGGGTATTCCTCTTTGTTTCTTCGCTTTTCAGGTGCTTTTGCTTTGCTTTCCTTGGCTTCTTAGTGCTTCCTCTTTCTGTTATTGTTCCTGGATTTGCTTTGCTTTGCTCTTTGGGCTTCCTTGCGTGTCTTTGCCGTGCATTGCTTGTGAAATTTCTTTTATTCTTTCTCTCCGGTGCTAAGCATTGGTGAATGTTTTTCTCTTTGTCCTGTGTTTGGCTTCTTTGCTTTGCCGTGATACACACGAGTAAAGCAAAGGAACGGACTACAGTATGGTGACCTTGTTTTGTTTGCTTTGTTTTCCTTGTTTGTTTTGCTTCCCCCGTTGCTTTTCAGTGGTGCGCCTTTTGCTTTGCTTTTTCCTGTCTTTGTGTCTGTTTTGTTGGTTCTTTGTCTTAGCTGTTCCTTTCTTTGCCTTAGCTTCTTCCTCCCTGAGGGAGAGCATTCTTTTCCTTTTTGGAGGATGGTTCTTGGCTTTGCTTTGAGTTTCTCCTGTGCTCTTCATTCTTCTGTGCCTTACCTGGCTTTGCCTTCCTCGTCCCCTTGCCCACGCCCTTGCTCTTGCTTGGCCTTCACTTACCTGATGTTGTCTCTCCTCGATTGTTCTGTTTTGCCTGTTCTTTTCTGGCTCCTTTAACTCCAGCCTACTCTCTAGGCTTTGCTGCTGTGCTTGATGCATTTGCAGCTCCTTTGGAGTTTCCCAGGTGGGTCCACGCCTCCTGGGCATCCTTGCCTCTTCCCTTGTGGTGCTCTTTTGCTTTTCCTCTGATGGCTGGCTAGATCCATGCCCGGTAGCTCCCCTTACCTCCTCCTTGCCATGACTGCAAGTGCTCTGCCTTCCTCCAGAGAGCTGTTTGGTTCTAATTGGCAGCCGCAGACTCCTTCTCGGCTGGCGACCCTGAGGTTGCATCTCTGCTGGAGGTAGCAGCATGCCCAGGAGCTACCCTTTCCTCCTCCCAGGCATGGATGCTGAGATTATGGCCTCCTCCACACTCAGATGGCATCTCTGCTTTGCCATGAGAGTGTCTTCTCTTCCTTTGCCTTTTTCTGTTGTTGTTTCTGCTGCACGGGTTGATGTTGGTTTTCTTTCTTTGTTGTCGTACTGTATTTTTTCTGTCCTGCTTTGCTGCTCCTTCTGTGTTGCAGTGCATTGTTTTTGTTCAGATTTGTGGATTTCCTCTTTTCCCGTTGCATTCTTTGAGCTCTCTTATCCTTTTCTAAGGGTATTCCTCTTTGTTTCTTCGCTTTTCAGGTGCTTTTGCTTGCTTTCCTTGGCTTCTTAGTGCTTCCTCTTTCTGTTATTGTTCCTGGATTTGCTTTGCTTTGCTCTTTGGGCTTCCTTGCGTGTCTTTGCCGTGCATTGCTTGTGAAATTTCTTTATTCTTTCTCTCCGGTGCTAAGCATTGGTGAATGTTTTTCTCTTTGTCCTGTGTTTGGCTTCTTTGCTTTGCCGTGATACACACGAGTAAAGCAAAGGAACGGACTACAGTATGGTGACCTTGTTTTGTTTGCTTTGTTTTCCTTGTTTGTTTTTGCTTCCCCCGTTGCTTTTCAGTGGTGCGCCTTTTGCTTTGCTTTTTCCTGTCTTTGTGTCTGTTTTGTTGGTTCTTTGTCTTAGCTGTTCCTTTCTTTGCCTTAGCTTCTTCCTCCCTGAGGGAGAGCATTCTTTTCCTTTTTGGAGGATGGTTCTTGGCTTTGCTTTGAGTTTCTCCTGTGCTCTTCATTCTTCTGTGCCTTACCTGGCTTTGCCTTCCTCGTCCCCCTGCCCACGCCCTTGCTCTTGCTTGGCCTTCACTTACCTGATGTTGTCTCTCCCTCGATTGTTCTGTTTTGCCTGTTCTTTTCTGGCTCCTTTAACTCCAGCCTACTCTCTAGGCTTTGCTGCTGTGCTTGATGCATTTGCAGCTCCTTTGGAGTTTCCCAGGTGGGTCCACGCCTCCTGGGCATCCTTGCCTCTTCCCTTGTGGTGCTCTTTCGCTTTTCCTCTGATGGCTGGCTAGATCCATGCCCGGTAGCTCCCCTTACCTCCTCCTTGCCATGACTGCAAGTGCTCTGCCTTCCTCCAGAGAGCTGTTTGGTTCTAATTGGCAGCCGCAGACTCCTTCTCGGCTGGCGACCCTGAGGTTGCATCTCTGCTGGAGGTAGCAGCATGCCCAGGAGCTACCCTTTCCTCCTCCCAGGCATGGATGCTGAGATTATGGCCTCCTCCACACTCAGATGGCATCTCTGCTTTGCCATGAGAGTGTCTTCTCTTCCTTTGCCTTTTTCTGTTGTTGTTTCTGCTGCACGGGTTGATGTTGGTTTTCTTTCTTTGTTGTCGTACTGTATTTTTTCTGTCCTGCTTTGCTGCTCCTTCTGTGTTGCAGTGCATTGTTTTTTGTTCAGATTTGTGGATTTCCTCTTTTCCCGTTTGCATTCTTTGAGCTCTCTTATCCTTTTCTAAGGGTATTCCTCTTTGTTTTCTTCGCTTTTCAGGTGCTTTTGCTTTGCTTTCCTTGGCTTCTTAGTGCTTCCTCTTTCTGTTATTGTTCCTGGATTTGCTTTGCTTTGCTCTTTGGGCTTCCTTGCGTGTCTTTGCCGTGCATTGCTTGTGAAATTTCTTTTATTCTTTCTCTCCGGTGCTAAGCATTGGTGAATGTTTTTCTCTTTGTCCTGTGTTTGGCTTCTTTGCTTTGCCGTGATACACACGAGTAAAGCAAAGGAACGGACTACAGTATGGTGACCTTGTTTTGTTTGCTTTGTTTTCCTTGTTTGTTTTGCTTCCCCCGTTGCTTTTCAGTGGTGCGCCTTTTGCTTTGCTTTTTCCTGTCTTTGTGTCTGTTTTGTTGGTTCTTTGTCTTAGCTGTTCCTTTCTTTGCCTTAGCTTCTTCCTCCCTGAGGGAGAGCATTCTTTTCCTTTTTGGAGGATGGTTCTTGGCTTTGCTTTGAGTTTCTCCTGTGCTCTTCATTCTTCTGTGCCTTACCTGGCTTTGCCTTCCTCGTCCCCCTGCCCACGCCCTTGCTCTTGCTTGGCCTTCACTTACCTGATGTTGTCTCTCCCTCGATTGTTCTGTTTTGCCTGTTCTTTTCTGGCTCCTTTAACTCCAGCCTACTCTCTAGGCTTTGCTGCTGTGCTTGATGCATTTGCAGCTCCTTTGGAGTTTCCCAGGTGGGTCCACGCCTCCTGGCATCCTTGCCTCTTCCCTTGTGGTGCTTTTTCGCTTTTCCTCTGATGGCTGGCTAGATCCATGCCCGGTAGCTCCCCTTACCTCCTCCTTGCCATGACTGCAAGTGCTCTGCCTTCCTCCAGAGAGCTGTTTGGTTCTAATTGGCAGCCGCAGACTCCTTCTCGGCTGGCGACCCTGAGGTTGCATCTCTGCTGGAGGTAGCAGCATGCCCAGGAGCTACCCTTTCCTCCTCCCAGGCATGGATGCTGAGATTATGCCTCCTCCACACTCAGATGGCATCTCTGCTTTGCCATGAGAGTGTCTTCTCTTCCTTTGCCTTTTTCTGTTGTTGTTTCTGCTGCACGGGTTGATGTTGGTTTTCTTTCTTTGTTGTCGTACTGTATTTTTTCTGTCCTGCTTTGCTGCTCCTTCTGTGTTGCAGTGCATTGTTTTTGTTCAGATTTGTGGATTTCCTCTTTTCCCGTTTGCATTCTTTGAGCTCTCTTATCCTTTTCTAAGGGTATTCCTCTTTGTTTCTTCGCTTTTCAGGTGCTTTTGCTTTGCTTTCCTTGGCTTCTTAGTGCTTCCTCTTTCTGTTATTGTTCCTGGATTTGCTTTGCTTTGCTCTTTGGGCTTCCTTGCGTGTCTTTGCGTGCATTGCTTGTGAAATTTCTTTTATTCTTTCTCTCCGGTGCTAAGCATTGGTGAATGTTTTTCTCTTTGTCCTGTGTTTGGCTTCTTTGCTTTGCCGTGATACACACGAGTAAAGCAAAGGAACGGACTACAGTATGGTGACCTTGTTTTGTTTGCTTTGTTTTCCTTGTTTGTTTGGCTTCCCCCGGTTGCTTTTCAGTGGTGCGCCTTTTGCTTTGCTTTTTTCCTGTCTTTGTGTCTGTTTTGTTGGTTCTTTGTCTTAGCTGTTCCTTTCTTTGCCTTAGCTTCTTCCTCCCTGAGGGAGAGCATTCTTTTCCTTTTTGGAGGATGGTTCTTGGCTTTGCTTTGAGTTTCTCCTGTGCTCTTCATTCTTCTGTGCCTTACCTGGCTTTGCCTTCCTCGTCCCCTTGCCCACGCCCTTCGCTCTTGCTTGGCCTTCACTTACCTGATGTTGTCTCTCCCTCGATTGTTCTGTTTTGCCTGTTCTTTTCTGGCTCCTTTAACTCCAGCCTACTCTCTAGGCTTTGCTGCTGTGCTTGATGCATTTGCAGCTCCTTTGGAGTTTCCCAGGTGGGTCCACGCCTCCTGGGCATCCTTGCCTCTTCCCTTGTGGTGCTCTTTTGCTTTTCCTCTGATGGCTGGCTAGATCCATGCCCGGTAGCTCCCCTTACCTCCTCCTTGCCATGACTGCAAGTGCTCTGCCTTCCTCCAGAGAGCTGTTGGTTCTAATTGGCAGCCGCAGACTCCTTCTCGGCTGGCGACCCTGAGGTTGCATCTCTGCTGGAGGTAGCAGCATGCCCAGGAGCTACCCTTTCCTCCTCCCAGGCATGGATGCTGAGATTATGGCCTCCTCCACACTCAGATGGCATCTCTGCTTTGCCATGAGAGTGTCTTCTCTTCCTTTGCCTTTTTCTGTTGTTGTTTCTGCTGCACGGGTTGATGTTGGTTTTCTTTCTTTGTTGTCGTACTGTATTTTTTCTGTCCTGCTTTGCTGCTCCTTCTGTGTTGCAGTGCATTGTTTTTGTTCAGATTTGTGGATTTTCCTCTTTTTCCCGTTTGCATTCTTTGAGCTCTCTTATCCTTTTCTAAGGGTATTCCTCTTTGTTTCTTCGCTTTTCAGGTGCTTTGCTTTGCTTTCCTTGGCTTCTTAGTGCTTCCTCTTTCTGTTATTGTTCCTGGATTTGCTTTGCTTTGCTCTTTGGGCTTCCTTGCGTGTCTTTGCCGTGCATTGCTTGTGAAATTTCTTTTATTCTTTCTCTCCGGTGCTAAGCATTGGTGAATGTTTTTCTCTTTGTCCTGTGTTTGGCTTCTTTGCTTTGCTGTGATACACACGAGTAAAGCAAAGGAACGGACTACAGTATGGTGACCTTGTTTTGTTTGCTTTGTTTTCCTTGTTTGTTTTGCTTCCCCCGTTGCTTTTCAAGTGGTGCGCCTTTTGCTTTGCTTTTTTCCTGTCTTTGTGTCTGTTTTGTTGGTTCTTTGTCTTAGCTGTTCCTTTCTTTGCCTTAGCTTCTTCCTCCCTGAGGGAGAGCATTCTTTTCCTTTTGGAGGATGGTTCTTGGCTTTGCTTTGAGTTTCTCCTGTGCTCTTCATTCTTCTGTGCCTTACCTGGCTTTGCCTTCCTCGTCCCCCTGCCCACGCCCTTGCTCTTGCTTGGCCTTCACTTACCTGATGTTGTCTCTCCCCTCGATTGTTCTGTTTTGCCTGTTCTTTTCTGGCTCCTTTAACTCCAGCCTACTCTCTAGGCTTTGCTGCTGTGCTTGATGCATTTGCAGCTCCTTTGGAGTTTCCCAGGTGGGTCCACGCCTCCTGGGCATCCTTGCCTCTTCCCTTGTGGTGCTTTTTCGCTTTTCCTCTGATGCTGGCTAGATCCATGCCCGGTAGCTCCCCTTACCTCCTCCTTGCCATGACTGCAAGTGCTCTGCCTTCCTCCAGAGAGCTGTTTGGTTCTAAATTGGCAGCCGCAGACTCCTTCTCGGCTGGCGACCCTGAGGTTGCATCTCTGCTGGAGGTAGCAGCATGCCCAGGAGCTACCCTTTCCTCCTCCCAGCATGGATGCTGAGATTATGGCCTCCTCCACACTCAGATGCATCTCTGCTTTGCCATGAGAGTGTCTTCTCTTCCTTTGCCTTTTTCTGTTGTTGTTTCTGCTGCACGGGTTGATGTTGGTTTTCTTTCTTTGTTGTCGTACTGTATTTTTTTCTGTCCTGCTTTGCTGCTCCTTCTGTGTTGCAGTGCATTGTTTTTGTTCAGATTTGTGGATTTCCTCTTTTCCCGTTTGCATTCTTTGAGCTCTCTTATCCTTTCTAAGGGTATTCCTCTTTGTTTCTTCGCTTTTTCAGGTGCTTTTGCTTTGCTTTCCTTGGCTTCTTAGTGCTTCCTCTTTCTGTTATTGTTCCTGGATTTGCTTTGCTTTGCTCTTTGGGCTTCCTTGCGTGTCTTTGCCGTGCATTGCTTGTGAAATTTCTTTTATTCTTTCTCTCCGGTGCTAAGCATTGGTGAATGTTTTTCTCTTTGTCCTGTGTTTGGCTTCTTTGCTTTGCCGTGATAAACACGAGTAAAGCAAAGGAACGGACTACAGTATGGTGACCTTGTTTTGTTTGCTTTGTTTTCCTTGTTTGTTTTGCTTCCCCCGTTGCTTTTCAGTGGTGCGCCTTTTGCTTTGCTTTTTCCTGTCTTTGTGTCTGTTTTGTTGGTTCTTTGTCTTAGCTGTTCCTTTCTTTGCCTTAGCTTCTTCCTCCCTGAGGGAGAGCATTCTTTTCCTTTTTGGAGGATGGTTCTTGGCTTTGCTTTGAGTTTCTCCTGTGCTCTTCATTCTTCTGTGCCTTACCTGGCTTTGCCTTCCTCGTCCCCCCTGCCCACGCCCTTGCTCTTGCTTGGCCTTCACTTACCTGATGTTGTCTCTCCCTCGATTGTTCTGTTTTGCCTGTTCTTTCTGGCTCCTTTAACCTCCAGCCTACTCTCTAGGCTTTGCTGCTGTGCTTGATGCATTTGCAGCTCCTTTGGAGTTTCCCAGGTGGGTCCACGCCTCCTGGCATCCTTGCCTCTTCCCTTGTGGTGCTTTTTCCGCTTTTCCTCTGATGGCTGGCTAGATCCATGCCCGGTAGCTCCCCTTACCTCCTCCTTGCCATGACTGCAAGTGCTCTGCCTTCCTCCAGAGAGCTGTTTGGTTCTAATTGGCAGCCGCAGACTCCTTCTCGGCTGGCGACCCTGAGGTTGCATCTCTGCTGGAGGTAGCAGCATGCCCAGGAGCTACCCTTTCCTCCTCCCAGGCATGGATGCTGAGATTATGGCCTCCTCCACACTCAGATGGCATCTCTGCTTTGCCATGAGAGTGTCTTCTCTTCCTTTGCCTTTTTCTGTTGTTGTTTCTGCTGCACGGGTTGATGTTGGTTTTCTTTCTTTGTTGTCGTACTGTATTTTTTCTGTCCTGCTTGCTGCTCCTTCTGTGTTGCAGTGCATTGTTTTTGTTCAGATTTGTGGATTTCCTCTTTTCCCCGTTTGCATTCTTTGAGCTCTCTTATCCTTTTCTAAGGGTATTCCTCTTTGTTTCTTCGCTTTTCAGGTGCTTTTGCTTTGCTTTCCTTGGCTCTTAGTGCTTCCTCTTTCTGTTATTGTTCCTGGATTTGCTTTGCTTTGCTCTTTGGGCTTCCTTGCGTGTCTTTGCCGTGCATTGCTTGTGAAATTTCTTTTATTTCTTTCTCTCTCGGTGCTAAGCATTGTGAATGTTTTTCTCTTTGTCCTGTGTTTGGCTTCTTTGCTTTGCTGTGATACACACGAGTAAAGCAAAGGAACGGACTACAGTATGGTGACCTTGTTTTGTTTGCTTTGTTTTCCTTGTTTGTTTTGCTTCCCCGTTGCTTTTCAGTGGTGCGCCTTTTGCTTTGCTTTTTCCTGTCTTTGTGTCTGTTTTGTTGGTTCTTTGTCTTAGCTGTTCCTTTCTTTGCCTTAGCTTCTTCCTCCCTGAGGGAGAGCATTCTTTTCCTTTTGGAGGATGGTTCTTGGCTTTGCTTTGAGTTTCTCCTGTGCTCTTCATTCTTCTGTGCCTTACCTGGCTTTGCCTTCTCGTCCCCCCTGCCCACGCCCTTGCTCTTGCTTGGCCTTCACTGTACCTGATGTTGTCTCTCCCTCGATTGTTCTGTTTTGCCTGTTCTTTTCTGGCTCCTTTAACTCCAGCCTACTCTCTAGGCTTTGCTGCTGTGCTTGATGCATTTGCAGCTCCTTTGGAGTTTCCCAGGTGGGTCCACGCCTCCTGGGCATCCTTGCCTCTTCCCTTGTGGTGCTTTTTCGCTTTTCCTCTGATGGCTGGCTAGATCCATGCCCGGTAGCTCCCCTTACCTCCTCCTTGCCATGACTGCAAGTGCTCTGCCTTCCTCCAGAGAGCTGTTTGGTTCTAATTGGCAGAGCCGCAGACTCCTTCTCGGCTGGCGACCCTGAGGTTGCATCTCTGCTGGAGGTAGCAGCATGCCAGGAGCTACCCTTTCCTCCTCCCAGGCATGGGATGCTGAGATTATGGCCTCCTCCACACTCAGATGGCATCTCTGCTTTTGCCATGAGAGTGTCTTCTCTTCCTTTGCCTTTTTCTGTTGTTGTTTCTGCTGCACGGGTTGATGTTGGTTTTCTTTCTTTGTTGTCGTACTGTATTTTTTCTGTCCTGCTTTGCTGCTCCTTCTGTGTTGCAGTGCATTGTTTTTGTTCAGATTTGTGGATTTCCTCTTTTCCCGTTTGCATTCTTTGAGCTCTCTTATCCTTTTCTAAGGGTATTCCTCTTTGTTTCTTCGCTTTTCAGGTGCTTTTGCTTTGCTTTCCTTGGCTTCTTAGTGCTTCCTCTTTCTGTTATTGTTCCTGGATTTGCTTTGCTTTGCTCTTTGGGCTTCCTTGCGTGTCTTTGCCGTGCATTGCTTGTGAAATTCTTTTATTCTTTCTCTCCGGTGCTAAGCATTGGTGAATGTTTTTCTCTTTGTCCTGTGTTTGGCTTCTTTGCTTTGCCGTGATACACACGAGTAAAGCAAAGGAACGGACTACAGTATGGTGACCTTGTTTTGTTTGCTTTGTTTTCCTTGTTTGTTTTGCTTCCCCCGTTGCTTTTCAGTGGTGCGCCTTTTGCTTTGCTTTTTCCTGTCTTTGTGTCTGTTTTGTTGGTTCTTTGTCTTAGCTGTTCCTTTCTTTGCCTTAGCTTCTTCCTCCCTGAGGGAGAGCATTCTTTTCCTTTTTGGAGGATGGTTCTTGGCTTTGCTTTGAGTTTCTCCTGTGCTCTTCATTCTTCTGTGCCTTACCTGGCTTTGCCTTCCTCGTCCCCCTGCCCACGCCCTTGCTCTTGCTTGGCCTTCACTTACCTGATGTTGTCTCTCCCTCGATTGTTCTGTTTTGCCTGTTCTTTTCTGGCTCCTTTAACTCCAGCCTACTCTCTAGGCTTTGCTGCTGTGCTTGATGCATTTGCAGCTCCTTTGGAGTTTCCCAGGTGGGTCCACGCCTCCTGGGCATCCTTGCCTCTTCCCTTGTGGTGCTTTTTCGCTTTTCCTCTGATGGCTGGCTAGATCCATGCCCGGTAGCTCCCCTTACCTCCTCCTTGCCATGACTGCAAGTGCTCTGCCTTCCTCCAGAGAGCTGTTTGTTCTAATTGGCAGCCACAGACTCCTTCTCGGCTGGCGACCCTGAGGTTGCATCTCTGCTGGAGGTAGCAGCATGCCCAGGAGCTACCCTTTCCTCCTCCCAGGCATGGATGCTGAGATTATGGCCTCCTCCACACTCAGATGGCATCTCTGCTTTGCCATGAGAGTGTCTTCTCTTCCTTTGCCTTTTTCTGTTGTTGTTTCTGCTGCACGGGTTGATGTTGGTTTTCTTTCTTTGTTGTCGTACTGTATTTTTCTGTCCTGCTTTGCTGCTCCTTCTGTGTTGCAGTGCATTGTTTTTGTTCAGATTTGTGGATTTCCTCTTTTCCCGTTTGCATTCTTTGAGCTCTCTTATCCTTTTCTAAGGGTATTCCTCTTTGTTTCTTCGCTTTTCAGGTGCTTTTGCTTTGCTTTCCTTGGCTTCTTAGTGCTTCCTCTTTCTGTTATTGTTCCTGGATTTGCTTTGCTTTGCTCTTTGGGCTTCCTTGCGTGTCTTTGCCGTGCATTGCTTGTGAAATTTCTTTTATTCTTTCTCTCGGTGCTAAGCATTGGTGAATGTTTTTCTCTTTGTCCTGTGTTTGGCTTCTTTGCTTTGCCGTGATACACACGAGTAAAGCAAAGGAACGGACTACAGTATGGTGACCTTGTTTTGTTTGCTTTGTTTTCCTTGTTTGTTTTGCTTCCCCCGTTGCTTTTCAGTGGTGCGCCTTTTGCTTTGCTTTTCCTGTCTTTGTGTCTGTTTTGTTGGTTCTTTGTCTTAGCTGTTCCTTTCTTTGCCTTAGCTTCTTCCTCCCTGAGGGAGAGCATTCTTTTCCTTTTTGGAGGATGGTTCTTGGCTTTGCTTTGAGTTTCTCCTGTGCTCTTCATTCTTCTGTGCCTTACCTGGCTTTGCCTTCCTCGTCCCTTGCCCACGCCCTGCTCTTGCTTGGCCTTCACTTACCTGATGTTGTCTCTCCCTCGATTGTTCTGTTTTGCCTGTTCTTTTCTGGCTCCTTTAACTCCAGCCTACTCTCTAGGCTTTGCTGCTGTGCTTGATGCATTTGCAGCTCCTTTGGAGTTTCCCAGGTGGGTCCACGCCTCCTGGGCATCCTTGCCTCTTCCCTTGTGGTGCTCTTTGCTTTTCCTCTGATGGCTGGCTAGATCCATGCCCGGTAGCTCCCCTTACCTCCTCCTTGCCATGACTGCAAGTGCTCTGCCTTCCTCCAGAGAGCTGTTTGGTTCTAATTGGCAGCGCAGACTCCTTCTCGGCTGGCGACCCTGAGGTTGCATCTCTGCTGGAGGTAGCAGCATGCCCAGGAGCTACCCTTCCTCCTCCCAGGCATGGATGCTGAGATTATGGCCTCCTCCACACTCAGATGGCATCTCTGCTTTGCCATGAGAGTGTCTTCTCTTCCTTTGCCTTTTTCTGTTGTTGTTTCTGCTGCACGGGTTGATGTTGGTTTTCTTTCTTTGTTGTCGTACTGTTTTTTTCTGTCCTGCTTTGCTGCTCCTTCTGTGTTGCAGTGCATTGTTTTTGTTCAGATTTGTGGATTTCCTCTTTTCCCGTTTGCATTCTTTGAGCTCTCTTATCCTTTCTAAGGGTATTCCTCTTTGTTTCTTCGCTTTTCAGGTGCTTTTGCTTTGCTTTCCTGGCTTCTTAGTGCTTCCTCTTTCTGTTATTGTTCCTGGATTTGCTTTGCTTT
Source organism: Gallus gallus (assembly GCF_016699485.2). NCBI lineage: Eukaryota > Metazoa > Chordata > Aves > Galliformes > Phasianidae > Gallus > Gallus gallus. The sequence continues at coordinate 1,001,522 of NC_052537.1, forward strand.
GCTCTTTGGCTTCCTTGCGTGTCTTTGCCGTGCATTGCTTGTGAAATTTCTTTTATTCTTTCTCTCCGGTGCTAAGCATTGGTGAATGTTTTTCTCTTTGTCCTGTGTTTGGCTTCTTTGCTTTGCCGTGATACACACGAGTAAAGCAAAGGAACGGACTACAGTATGGTGACCTTGTTTTGTTTGCTTTGTTTTCCTTGTTTGTTTTGCTTCCCCGTGCTTTTCAGTGGTGCGCCTTTTGCTTTGCTTTTTCCTGTCTTTGTGTCTGTTTTGTTGGTTCTTTGTCTTAGCTGTTCCTTTCTTTGCCTTAGCTTCTTCCTCCCTGAGGGAGGGCATTCTTTCCTTTTTGGAGGATGGTTCTTGGCTTTGCTTTGAGTTTCTCCTGTGCTCTTCATTCTTCTGTGCCTTACCTGGCTTTGCCTTCCTCGTCCCCTGCCCACGCCCTTGCTCTTGCTTGGCCTTCACTTACCTGATGTTGTCTCTCCCTCGATTGTTCTGTTTTGCCTGTTCTTTTCTGGCTCCTTTAACTCCAGCCTACTCTCTAGGCTTTGCTGCTGTGCTTGATGCATTTGCAGCTCCTTTGGAGTTTCCCAGGTGGGTCCACGCCTCCTGGGCATCCTTGCCTCTTCCCTTGTGGTGCTCTTTTCGCTTTTCCTCTGATGGCTGGCTAGATCCATGCCCGGTAGCTCCCCTTACCTCCTCCTTGCCATGACTGCAAGTGCTCTGCCTTCCTCCAGAGAGCTGTTTGGTTCTAATGGCAGCCGCAGACTCCCTCGGCTGGCGACCCTGAGGTTGCATCTCTGCTGGAGGTAGCAGCATGCCCAGGAGCTACCCTTTCCTCCTCCCAGGCATGGATGCTGAGATTATGGCCTCCTCCACACTCAGATGGCATCTCTGCTTTGCCATGAGAGTGTCTCTCTTCCTTTGCCTTTTTCTGTTGTTGTTTCTGCTGCACGGGTTGATGTTGGTTTTCTTTCTTTGTTGTCGTACTGTATTTTTTCTGTCCTGCTTTGCTGCTCCTTCTGTGTTGCAGTGCATTGTTTTTGTTCAGATTTGTGGATTTCCTCTTTTCCCGTTTGCATTCTTTGAGCTCTCTTATCCTTTTCTAAGGGTATTCCTCTTTGTTTCTTCGCTTTTCAGGTGCTTTTGCTTTGCTTTCCTTGGCTTCTTAGTGCTTCCTTTCTGTTATTGTTCCTGGATTTGCTTTGCTTTGCTCTTTGGCTTCCTTGCGTGTCTTTGCCGTGCATTGCTTGTGAAATTTCTTTTATTCTTTCTCTCCGGTGCTAAGCATTGGTGAATGTTTTTCTCTTTGTCCTGTGTTTGGCTTCTTTGCTTTGCCGTGATACACACGAGTAAAGCAAAGGAACGGACTACAGTATGGTGACCTTGTTTGTTTGCTTTGTTTTCCTTGTTTGTTTTGCTTCCCCCGTTGCTTTCAGTGGTGCGCCTTTTGCTTTGCTTTTTCCTGTCTTTGTGTCTGTTTTGTTGGTTCTTGTCTTAGCTGTTCCTTTCTTTGCCTTAGCTTCTTCCTCCCTGAGGGAGGGCATTCTTTTCCTTTTTTGGAGGATGGTTCTTGGCTTTGCTTGAGTTTCTCCTGTGCTCTTCATTCTTCTGTGCCTTACCTGGCTTTGCCTTCCTCGTCCCCCTGCCCACGCCCTTGCTCTTGCTTGGCCTTCACTTACCTGATGTTGTCTCTCCCTCGATTGTTTGTTTTGCCTGTTCTTTTCTGGCTCCTTTAACTCCAGCCTACTCTCTAGGCTTTGCTGCTGTGCTTGATGCATTTGCAGCTCCTTTGGAGTTTCCAGGTGGGTCCACGCCTCCTGGGCATCCTTGCCTCTTCCTTGTGGTGCTTTTTCGCTTTTCCTCTGATGGCTGGCTAGATCCATGCCCGGTAGCTCCCCTTACCTCCTCCTTGCCATGACTGCAAGTGCTCTGCCTTCCTCCAGAGAGCTGTTTGGTTCTAATTGGCAGCCGCAGACTCCTTCTCGGCTGGCGACCCTGAGGTTGCATCTCTGCTGGAGGTAGCAGCATGCCCAGGAGCTACCCTTCCTCCTCCCAGGCATGGATGCTGAGATTATGGCCTCCTCCACACTCAGATGGCATCTCTGCTTTGCAAACTGGTTTTGCATGGTTTTGATTTTAAATCCTTTCATCATCTTCTAGACATTCTTTATTTATCCTAAGGATTTCTAAGATTACTTCAGTTCATTTCTCACATGGTGCATTTTCTGCATTGGTTATTTTGAGGAGCACTTACTCAAATCTGTTTCAAGATCTCATCGAGGCAGCATGGTTTGTTTCTTTGGTTTCTCTGTGAAGAAAGCTTCTATGTTAATTTGGGAGCTTGCCTTTTTAATGAAGTTGTTAAAGAATCAGTCAGTCGAATTTGTTCTTTTTTACTTTAACCTTCCTCTAGCCCCTACTCCATGCAGTCATTTTAAGCTCTTTGTGTATTTTCTGTCTTCGTTTCCATTTCTGTAGTTTTTCAGTGCCAGTGGTGCTCACGGGCCTTTTGCTGCACGAAGGTATAACTCTCAGGGAGTAACAGTTTCAGCCGAGAACAGAAGTGCAGTCTGTTTCAGCAATGAGAATAGTATAAAAAAAAACAGAACAGGACTATCTTGTCCAGTATCTGTGTCAGGATGAGGCTCCTTCTTTATGCCGTGGGGGACAAGCTAGTTGCTACCTGAAAAATAGGATTAATATCTCTACAAATGTTTTTTTTTTCAGAAGTAGCGATGGACATTCTTAGTGCTCAGATAAATGGTAATCCTCCTTTCTTCCTTGCTAAGCTGTTGACCTTACTGATCCTTTGGGTTGGTGAGCTTCTCAGGTTAATAATAAATTAAAAAAAACAACACAACAACGTGCTTATCTTCTATGCTGTTTCAATTTTTACTTTAGTCTTTCAAATACCGTGTCTTGGTGTAATATGCCTAGGAGGCGTGTCCCTTTAGTTTTACCATCTCCTTGAGGAGAAGGACAGTAACAGCTTATTGTTTATGCACTCGAAAATCCTTGTTGTATTTCTTACAGCTCGTAGGGCTCATAGGTTTTTGACAAATCTCCTTAACTTTAAAAATAAATTTAAATTTAAATTTAACTTT